>NW_017306673.1:394659-403763 GCF_000935625.1 Nanorana parkeri | reverse complement strand
AAGGGACAATCTCCCCCCCCCCCCCTTGAAATGGTTGTGGTGAATGTTGAGATCTTGCCATTGAAGTACCAGACATGAAAAAGAAACAGCCAACATCTATCCGTAGCATATATTTTAAAGGGTAAATTTACTTTCCCGGGTAATTTTGTAAAATAGAATTAAACCCCCCCCACCCCCACCCCCATTTGCCATAAGGCAAGAGGGGGCCAGATTTCAGCGGATAATTCAATTTTCCCAAATTACTTGGGAAAAGTTAACTTGCCCAAATAACGACACATTTTCCAAACAGTAAAAAAAAAGTGCTTACCTTCATAAAGAATGGCTGCATGTTACAATCCAGACTACCTCCAAAAGATAGTAAAAGAAGTGACTTCAGAAGTCCTCACAACGTTAATACAGGCTTTAAAATCCACATAAAGGTGCTGTTCCTCTGTTCCTTCTATTATTCATGAATTATTTGACAACTGGGGAACACATTTACTTGTAAAGTAGAACTTTTGTTATTGTATAGTAGAAGGCTGTGACTAGGATCAAGCTTGGTTTGGGGAAAAGTGTCTTCTCTAAAATACCTGGGGGGAAAAAAAAAACATTTTTAGCAAATAAATGTAATATCAATAATACACCGATATTAAAACAGGTAAAATGTACAGCTGCCAACTCTTCCTGATCCCTAGGGATAGTCAGGGGGAAAAAATAAAATTAAAAAAACAAAAAGGTTGCTGGATACGTCCCTGGCTTACAAATCCATCTAGCACCTTTACCGTAAAAGGTGCCCATACACTGTACAATTATCGTACGATAATCGTGGGAAATCTCAAGATCGTATGATAACCGCAAAAAGTGTATGGAAGGCGTGCGACCGTTTCTACTGTACGTCGAACAAGCAGGCTGGGTTATGCTGGGCACACACCTTACAACATTTGTCTTGCGATGGTTGTAAGGTAATTAAAAAAAACGTACGATCTGCCTATCTTGGACAGGCAGATCGTACTTGCGATGATCGCAAGCCTGGCCTGCTGAGGGGCGGGCTTCCGATGACCGCAATGCTGAACGGGCAGTGTGCGCTTGCGCACACCGGCCCGTCCGGCTTTTATCTTACGAACATGCTACACACCCGCCAAAAATCTTACGATTCTCGGCGGGTTTCCGAACATGTTCCTAAGATAAAAGTCGTGCGGCCTTACAGTAGCAGAGGTCGCATGGCTCCCACACACCTTACGATAATCGTACGATCGCGGGATTTCCCGCGATTATCTTAAGGTGTGTGGGCACCGTTAGTGGCATGATTGTTCGACAACTGCCGAACGGGCCGTTGTGCGCACACTGCCCACTCAGCATTGCAGTCATCGGAAGCCCGCCCCTCAGCAGGACGGGCTTGCGATGATCGCAAGTACGATCTGCCTGTCCAAGAAGGCAGATCATACGTTTTTTAAATTATTTTACAACCCTCGCAAGGCAAAAGCCTTTCGAGGGTTGTAAAGTGTATGGCCAGCTTTAATGTCTATAGGAGGGTGCACGGACTACCATAAACATCCAAGAGAACAAATGGCCTGCACATCAGAGTTACAGATCTTGTCATTTACTGTGGTGTAACATTGTACAGAAACACAACAAGAAATGAAAATAAAAGCAATGACGCTTCTATCCAACCAAGCAGCCCTTGCAGTCTATAGTTGTTGGTAGATCTAAAAGGAGATCATACAACCAGAATGTAACGTGTGGTCAGGTGTGTTGGACATTTGTTCTCTCGGCTTTCAAAACTGACCAACTGTATCATGAAACGCAAACATAATGAAGTCACTTGCTTCTGCCTTCCTCATCCAGCTTCCAGTCCATCATGCACAGATTTGGGAACACATTGCTTGCAAATTCTAAAGGCTCACCAATTAGTGCTCTGTAAACGCTGATATACCAGTGATAAAAAAAAAACAAAAAAACACAACAAGAAAGAATACCAATAATAACAATACTAACTTTAGCTGGGGAGAGCTAGACCAGCTCTGCCTGAGCCTCCTTAAATAATGGGAGTGCAATGACATCATAGATGACATCACTATACACCCAATGTAAACAGAATGTGGAAGCATATCGTTTACCTTGCATTCACAATGTACTCCATAGGAGAGCTCTGCGACAGCATTTGATGCCCAGAAATTGAACATTTCATCTCCCGAGCTTAGCGCTTAGTGCCGTCTGTCACAGAGATAAGTCGACGGAGAGTCCCTCCGCACTCCTCACAGCAGTCCCGGCCAGATGAGAAAAGGTGGTGCTCGCAGTGATGAATTACCACGGATGGCGCCGTGCAAACACAGGAAGATCAGGAAATCACCAGCACTCAGTAATAAAGATAAAAGGGACATATTTATTTATCTTTACTACTGAGTGCTGGTGATTTCCTGATCTGTGTCACAGAGACACGATCGTTCCAACCTACACGAGTCGCTGGGAATCACGGGAGCTGCTGATTACCGTCACCCAGGTACTGAGACAAATAACTGCTAACCCAGCACTTTTATATGTCCTCCAAAGAGTTAACAAATTAACTTTTAAACTTATATTCATGCCAGGAAGGATAGCCATAGCTATACTTCCGGCACTGTGACAAGAGGGCTGCGGCTTTTCTACAGACAAGTCGTATTATATGTCCCTCTCTTCCCTTGTTCATTCACAGAACATCTTGTATTCTATGAATGGGTTCACAGGATACAAAGCGTTCCGTGAATGGACAAAGGAAGAGGGACAAATGACGGTGCGGTTTGCATATGTAAACCCAATCACAGAACTTATTTGCTCCCTTTTAGTCTGCTAACCATAACAATTAAAGTGTATTATTATTATTATTATTATTATTATTATTATTATATCTAACAAGTGCCAATCTGTTGAGGTCAGAAATTCAGCGCTGCTCTGTGTTCACTACCATTGTTACCTCAAGAAGAGTAATAATCCCTCCCAGTCCATATCTTAGGATTACATCATGATGATCTTTTATGTAGTGGTGATGGGTAGGGCCAACACCACTCAGTCCACAAAAACCATGTGTGTTGTCAGCCCACAATAAGACTTAGGAGCTGAGTGCATTTCTGGCACATCAGATATCTTTTTAAATCTAAAGTAGGGATGTACCGATACAAGTATTGGTGCTGATACCAGGCATTTTCACAAGTACAATGCCATTACCAGCCCTTTAAATTTTTAAACCACATCGGCTGCTGAGTTCCTGCGCTTGTGGGGACCTTAGCAGCCTGCTGGGGACATGCCAGAAGCCATCGCTGGCAGTGCCTGTCCAGTTCTATATCTTCTGCAGCCCCACACATGGCACCCGCCGAATCAACTCTACACAACATAGCCACTGGCGCAGAGCCCTGCAGAGATCCACATGCTGCCTGGGTGAGATCACAGCCTGGGGACATTTGTATTTAGCTCTGGGGAGAAACTGCCCTAAAATCATCAGTCTGTATTTTAGAAAAATGTCACATGTACCTTTAAGAAAAAGTATTGGTAATTGGTATCGGCGAGTACTTGAGGGAAAGTACTTGGTCTTGAAAACGTGGCATTGGGACATCCCTAGCATAAAGCAATGCAGAAAGTACATTGTCATTTTAACACAAGCCTGTAACTACAGTGAATAGTACTTTGTTCAGTGTTTGAGCCACTGTATACCATGCATGTAAAACCACAAACATGTTACATAGAAAACATATAATAATCCATAGCAAGCTACCCGCCACTGTGTATTACATATATAACAGATTGGTTACAAATTCGAGCCAAACCTTCATCTGTGAAGGTCTGTAGCTGACATTACAAAGTTCAACGAGATAAGATAAGGTAGTCATAAATTAAATAATGTATGTTGCAATAACAGGAGCCGATAGCCATGTGGGGAAGGTATCTAAAGCTTCGTGGGGGTCATTTGGTTCTTGTAGCACAAAGTTAGCACACAAAGAAATATTCATGTTCAGAATAAATCGATGGCTTGTGCACAGTAACATACAACTCATACGTTCTTGGGAACTGGTTGCAGCGAATAATTGCACACACACACCAGTGTAAGCGACTTGTAATGCTGGCCTAAAGTTAAGTTAGTATTAGTTACCACAACATTAATGAAGAGCAGCGATTTGGCACTTTCGTGGATTTGCCCATCTCTGTGGCCATGGCGAATACACTTTTTACTGTACCCAAAAAATTTTTTAAAATACAGGCGTATTTTTTACTGTATGCCAATGTGTCAATATTCATGTGCGAATAGCGTTAGAGAATAACAATGTTGCCCTGATGAAGGGACCCTGCGTGGCCCCGAAACGTTGGCTTCTTGACGCATGTGACATCTATAAAAGTGCTATGCTTTTCGCACATTACAAGTGAGTGCTGGTGACTACTATCTTTACTTATATTCATGTTCATGAACTCTAAAGCAAGTCTAGATTATGTGTCACAATCCCACTTTCTTGTGTCATTTAGAACACTGACTAGGAATCAAATTTACCTAGAAGCATGATACCACTGGATAAGCATTGTTTTTTCCAGATCGAGCACCAATATTTATATTTTGGTACTCGTCAATACCGGTAGCATGGAGCTAGCTTCCCGGGCAAACAGGAAGCCGGGCAGCGCGTCATTCCACGCTGCCCAGCAAGCCGACTCCATGAGGAGTGGCTGGGAAGCTGGATTCCCGGTCAAACAGCATGGAGCCGGCCAAAAACAGCATGGAGCTGGCTTCCCGACCAATTAGGAAGCCGAGCCACGTGCAATTACTCGTTTCTGGTTGGCCGGGAAGCCAACTCCATGTTCCCTCCCAGCACTGCCGGTCAGAGGAAATCTCCCTCGTATCGGAGCAATACTCGTTATCGATACTGGCATCGGTGCATTCCTAGTAAAAATATAATAAAATTGGTTCTCTTAATATAAAAAGGCACATACCGTATTTTTCGCTCCATAAGACGCACTTTTCTCCCCCCAAAAGGAGGCGGAAAATGTGCCTGCGTCTTATGGAGCGAATCCCGATGCCCGAGACATGCAGTTTCGGGCTCCGGGCGAGTAGTAGGAGCCACTGCTCGTTTAATACGAGTGATCTAATGAGATCACTCGTATTAAAACCGAGCAGCGGCGACGATCAAGATCACCATAGAGCAGACGAAGAACGGACTTTCTTCGCCTGCTCTGTGATCACTGAGACCGTGGCGCTGTAATCACAGCGCCACCTGCCCCAGCGGTCACTAACTGCAGCTTCTGTCACAGCTTCTGTCATAGAAGCTGTGACGGAAGCTACAGTCTGTCGAGTGCTCCATACGGCGTGCCGGACCTCCCTTGTCCTATGGTCCGGTGCATCTTATGGACCGCAAAATACGGTATTTTGCAGTTCTGCACATGTTCTTCCATACTGGCTCATCATTCATAAATCATTTTTTGCCTGTTCCCATTTGGACAGACAGCCCCCTCCAGAAGGAAGGACAGTGTCAGCATAAATTCAGAGATGATTTGGAGGATCTACAGCCGAGTGATACACAAATAAGATACATTTTTGGTAATAGTTAAGTTACTTGAATGCATTTTTAGGTAGGTTAAGGTAGGTTAATTGGCTCCTCTCTAAGTTGGCCATCTATGTATGCATGTGAGATAGGGACCTTAGATTGTAAGCTCCTCAAGGGTAGGGACTGATGTGAATGTACAACTATGTAAAGTGCTGCGTAAATTGCACTATATAAATACCTGTAATAAAAATAAACTTTTAAGATTCAAACTCCTGAGTTTAGTGTCACTTTAAAAAACCACACTAAAACTAGCATCTTACATGTCTATTAGATGCTGAACATTACACCGGACTAGAACAGACCAGATACCCTATTATGGGCAACTCCATAAAGTATTAGACACAGGGGAAGGCAGTAACAGGAAATGCAGGAAATCACGCTTCCTGAATAAATGTAAAGAGATTTTCTAATCATTACGGAGCGATTAGCTACCAGTTATTCAAATAAATAAATCACTGTGGCGACGGATGACGGAGAATGGAGGTCAAATATACTCTGAAACAAGCTTAAAGGGAAACTATACTTTTAAATACACATCACTTGAAGTGGAACACGAATATGATGCAGTCTGGTACTAACAAGAACACAGCGGACTTTGCTTTTCTGAGTCTTTCCTTTTCTTTGCTTTTCTGTGGGTTTTCACTTCTTTGGAGTCCACAGATGATATCAGGGGTCTAACTACTGACATCTCCAAAAAGAGGACTTGTCACTGTATCTGTGTTAAGGGTTTGTTAGCCACCTATGGGATGGCAATAAAGTTACACAAAACTTGCGCCTAAGTGCGAAAATGACAATTATGCAACATGTTAAATATCGCCGCGAACGTCAGCATGAGAGCAATCATTTTAGGGCCATCACTCCCTGTTAACACAGAATTATAGAGCAGTGAAGGCTTTAAAGTGTCGTCTATGGGCAATTTTGGATACTGTCGTTTTTTGCCATGTCACGGATGCCTGCAATTTTAAGGTTCGGCATGTTTGGTATCCATTTATCCAACACAACTCTATCTTTTAAACAAATTGGGTATTTTATTCTGTTTCTGCGCACTAAAATACATTTTTGTGCAATTTAGCCTAAAAAAAAAAATCGATTTGATAAACATCTGAGCAAACATAAAATCGAGACTAGCATTTTTTAAAATTCTATAGGGCCTCTGCTTTCAGAAAATACGAGGCGTGATCAAAAAATTCGGTGAATGCTGCTGCCGGGTGCCATCCAACGGAAAGGCAGGGACCTTCAATAGGCAAAGCGGCACGTTGAACCTTGGTAACTGTGTGTGACAAGGTCCAATTTGTTCGGGAGAATCAGTCAGTTGTGAGCTATGGTTGATAGCAGCGTATTAACGTGAGCCGTAAATCATAGATCAAACATGAAATTGTTTCAAACTGAAAAAAAGTGCCAAGAGAAAACACACGATTTTGTAATGGTTTTGAATTGATTCAGGACACTTAGGCCGCCACAACAGCGCAACTAAAGACACGAAAGAGGACTTCCAGAACTGCTTCAGAAAGTAGCAAGAAGGATGGGATGTGTGTTTGAAGCGAGTGGGGGGATTAATTTCAAGGTGTCTTCTACTGTAATAAAAAAAATAATGTAAATATTCACCGTATTGTTTGATCGCACCTCGTATATATTTGTTTGGAGGGTTTAAGCTGCTTTCTAGCCAAAATAAATCAGATCATCATGCGTCTGCAAAAATTAACAAATTGCTCTGAACGCGAAGTAGTTAAAATATACTACAGGCAATGGTTGTGACAAAGGTTCCCACGGGTTATTAATTCTCAAACCCACTGCTTACAAATGAGTCGTGTTCCAATGATTTCTATTACACTCAGTGATAACGACCAAATTCAGCCTAAGACATGGAGGAACTGAGCTACTACACAGCCTTTCATGGTAAAGTGACAAACCAGATCAACAGTGTCATGACATCAATTACTACAAATATCTGCTAACAATAATACTGAAACCTGTGGTAAGCAGACATCATCAGAAAAACTTACAAATGACATTGTCACAAGTGTAATAGAAAGGAAATAAAATAAAAGGTTGAAAATCTGCCTAAATAAGCACGCGCTTTGTCAATGGAAACGCTTTAGTCATTTCCTTCAATGTTCCAACGTGGTCAGATCATACTGGAGGACTTATTGCAGACTGATTGATGTACTTGTGAACTTTAGGAACATTTATTACTCAAGGGCAATGTTCAATTCCACACAGACCTACCAATAAAAAAAAAAAGGTTGAAAACCACAATACGAGAGGCAGGATAAGCATATTCTAGTCTAAAACAGCTGGGGGCATTCCCCCGTGCGGATGGACACCGGATGCAGGGGGTCCCAATGTCATCAATTGTTTGGGCTGATTGAGACTTATTGCTACTTTAGGAATTTGCCATCTTCTTGCCATGGTGCTACCAGGCTCAGTAGCCTAAAAGGAGAACTATGGGGTCAGGGCTTTTCCCCATAGTTCTCCTAAGGGTAACGGGAGGACACAAACTAGTTACCCATAGCTCAGTATACCGCGAGCTACAGTTGGTGGTATACTGAGACGCTGCAGGTGGAACGGATCCCGACAATTATGTCTGGATACACCCAGCTGTGCGAGTGACAGCTGGCTCTGCCTATCTAGAGGCAGAACCATCTGTACCCGTCCCCCTCCCCCGTCCGTTCTGCCAGTCAGCGCTAGAGGACCGGACAGGGGAGGGGGAATCCAGTCCCTCCCCTGTCACGGCTCTCTGCACAGATAGATCGAGAAGTGAGCGAGCGCCGGTATGTGTTCGCTCACCCACCTCATAATTCTCCTTTAAGCGAGAGATCCCACACATCCATCTTTTACAGGTTATGATCACCTGAACTGCCAAGCAGGCTGCCTGCTTCTTCGGTCTCTGAAGTAGGGCTGCAACTAACGATTATTAACCAATTAGTTGGACGATTGTTTTTTCAATTAATCGGATAAAAATAAAATAAATACCATCCTTATTTTAAAACAAAATACACAAATGCAGTGTTACAAGCAACGTTTCCTTCAGAATAAAATTGCATGCACAATTTTCTAGCAACACACGGCATTGGGAAACCAAAAACGACTCTCCCCACCTTTTTTAGAATGAGGGGGGAAGGCAGCTTTATTTTAATTTTTTACATTTTTTTACTATGTTTAAAATTATTTTATTGAAATATTTTACTTTATCGTTAGCGGCTTTGGGGAAATATCAGGGGTCTAAACAGATTGGGACCTCAAATCTATTTTTCTGCAACCATAGCACTCAATGAATAGAAAGCTCTCAGTACAGAGGCTGCCTGTTGATTCATACAAAATCGAGGGGATTGCGGACATAGTAAACAGATAATATCATAAATGAAGTGATGTAGAGCACTTCCTGTTCATTCATAATTGGGAACACACATCTGAATACTAGGTCCTCAGTTATTTACAAACATTGTAGTGATCAGTACCGATCACTGCGATATCTGAATACTACAGGGAACGATCAGCAAATAGTGTGTGTGTGTGTGTGTGTGTGTGTGTGTGTGTGTGTGTGTGTGTGTGTGTGTGTGTGTGTGT
>NW_017306673.1:375430-393999 GCF_000935625.1 Nanorana parkeri | reverse complement strand
TCGAGGTCTGGTGGAGCTCTCCTCACCACTGGACTACAGCTCCCAGTGCAGAGGAGAGAACTAGGGGACCCCGACTAACTAATCGATAATGAGGATCGATGATGATCTTAAATCGATTAGTTGGTTGCAGCCCAACTGTGAAGCCTGTCTCCTCCAACGCTGCAGCATTCGAATATTTCTCAGTATCCTCACATCTATCAACTGTGTAGAGAATGTAATGATTTATGGGACCTTAAACTGCTGCAGCGGAGGGGAAGAGAGGCTCCAGGAACCGGTCTAGGAGCCAGCTCCTGGGATCGGGTCAGTATAAAACTTTATTTTAGCACCTAGACAAAAACGAGCACTTAACCCTTGCAGTGCGGGGGTAGCATTAGTTAACCACTTGCCGTCCGCCCGTTGTAAAAAAAAAAAAAGACAGCAAGCTCCCATCAGTACGGCTTTTTTTTCTGCTCACTCGTGCGCACAAAAGCAAAAAAAAAGCAAAATGTAAAACAGCCGGTAAACGGCTGTTACACATACAAGCGATTGGCAGCTCTATAGCCGTCTGATCGAATGTATGTGCTGCCCTGCTCTGTGCGCCCTTACCTTCCATCCTGGGCTCCGCTGTCCCCTCTGCGAGCCCGGGACCGGCTCGGGCGGGTGTCAGCCGGACGATGGGAGGGAGATCAGCATCTTCCTCCTTGCTGCTCTCCTCTCTGATGCCTGAATGCGGAAATTATGTGCATTACATTACTTCCGCATTCACCTGTCAGTCATCTGGCATTTGTTGCAGTCCATTCATTTTGAATGGGCTTTTATACACTGCAACACAATGCGTGCGTTGCAGCACACAGCATTGTGGGGTGAATATATCTTTTGGGTCCCTTTACACCATAGTGAGGTATTAATCGCACGATCCCGTGTGATTACCGCAAGCTATTGCACAATATACCTAGCGCATGTTACTGTTAGCTACGTCCATTGCGCTGCCATTCATTTGAATGACACCACAATGCACCTCCTAACCACTGTGCATGGCAATGTGAGGTATCGCAATACCGTGCGTTGGAAAATAGCACGTGCACTACTTATATTCACCACAACGCACAGCGGCCAGGAGGTATGTTGTTGTGCCATTCAAATGAAGGGCAGCGCAATGCACCTAGCCACCTAGGTAACGTATGCTAGGTGTGTTGTGCATTACTCACATGGTATGGTACAATGCTATGTGAATGGGCCCTTAGTCTTCTTTCCAGGGGCCCATTTTCTGTGCACACAAGTTGTATTATGGTTACAAGGACGCTTTAAAAGTTCTTATATTACAGTATAAAACACACACACACACACACACACACACACACATTTTTCAGACATCTATTTTGGTATACACCAAGAACCTCCACACCATACAGAGCATTAGTCATATGGGGAGGGCCAGAAGATCACGAAGGAGCAGGCTCCAATTGTCAGTCAAGCCAGTTGGTGTAAGAAAGTCATTTTATGTCAAGCCAAAGGAATGCAGCATTTTCTGCTCTGCAGTGTTCACTATAGGTACAAAGCTCATGGTGATAACAGCTGAAATGACACAAAGCATTTACCTGAGCAGCTGCAATTATAGGCCCACGGATAATAAAAGCCTCACAGAAACAGGCGAGAAGGGGTTAATTCATTGCAACAGCCAGGAATCAATCTCTACAATAGACCAACAGGAAAGGGCCAAGTGCTCACATACTTGACAAGGAGCGATGCATTCTGAGATATGACAAATACCTGCCAATAATGACATCTCCAGGTACAAAGCAGTGTTTGGAAATGAAATCCTAGGAGACAATGTCATGTTCAATTCTATCACAGAAAAGACAAATGCAGCCGGTGTCACAGCGTGCCTACACATTTCTAGGCTGCGAGACCAAAAGTAACGTTCTGTACGGCTGCAGCGTCAGTCCTATTTCCTGCATAGCTTTTTCTGCTGAGCAATGCATTGCAACACACAATCTCTGCAGGCCCTATAGGAAAGTTGGTGCTGGAAATGAAAAGAACAACTCTTTTCTCTTTTGCAGATGTAGAAGCGTTACAAAGAACCTGGGCTCATTCACAGCACTGTCATCCTTTTCCCGTGCTCAGACATATACTCCAAACAGGATAGAAGCATCTCTCCATATACTAAAGGATGTTCAAGATGTATGTGAAAACAAGGTACCACCATCAGGATATCCATGTCATGGGACAAGGACATAAAATACTCTAGATCAGCCTTTTTCACCACCTGGGGGGCCTCTTGGCTTTGTCATGGGTGCCTTTAAATGTTCATCAAAGAGGGTTCCTGATGCGAAGGGGGGGTGGGGGGTGATGTGAAAGGGTAAACTCCACATCCTGTCTAGGATAAGGTTTTGGTATTCATTTTTTGGGGGGAACCACATTTAATTTTTTACATTTTAGGCTGGGGTGCCTGGTTATTTTGCATACTTTAAAAAAGGAGAATTATGAGGCGAGTGATTTTCACTCAGCCTCATAATCTGAGCCGACCTGTTACAATGAAACTGTCACAGGTCGGCTCAGTAGATCGGGAAGTGAGCGAACACATACCGGCGCTCGCTCACTTCATGGCAGAGAGCCGTGACAGGGGAGGGGCTGGATTCACCCCTCCCCTGTCCGATCCTCCAGCGCTGACTGGCAGGACGGACGGGGGAGGGGGCGGGTACAGCTGGCTCTGCCTCTAGATAGGCAGAGCCAGCTGTCACTCACGCAGCTGGGTGGATCCAGACATAATTGTCAGGATCCGTTCCGGCGTCTCAGTATACCGCGAGCTGTAGCTTGCGGTATACTGAGCTTTGGGCGACGGGAGGACGCTAGTTTGTGTCCTCCCCTTACCCTTAGGAGAACTATGGGGAAAAGCCTTAACCCCATAGTTCTCATTTAAATAGGGGGCTTTAGACCGAGGAAAGAATTAATGTTTAGGCATTTTAAAAGGGCTAATTCACTTTTCCAAGTAATTTGGGAAAAAGACATTTCCTGCTCAAATCTGGCAACGCCCATACTTGCGTTTTGGCAAACAGTCCTGGTCCAGATTTGAGCGGGTAATTCCATTTTCCCAAATTACTTGGGAAAGTGAACTTGCCCTTTACGTCTGCTGAATGTAGATTAGTTGGGACAGCAGCTGTGATGATAGCAGATAACCTGGTGCAGCGGATTGTATAGATATACTGGATTTACACCGTCATTTATGTATGCGGCACTGCTATCAAATCATAAGCTTTATTTAACAAAAATGATTGACAGAACGTGAGGCTGTCAAAACAACAGCATGTCTCCACCGGAAATGACTATATTCCAGCTGTCTACTGAAGGCGTAGGTGTATAGAGACAGGAGGTGTAAGAAGTGGGAACAGTCTACCGCCCGTACCGGAAAACAGGAAGGTATAAATAAAGACTATGTCATCATCATCATCATCATCATCATCATCATCATCATCATCATCATCATCAAATGATGGTCGTAGAGAAGTCATGTTTGCCAAGACAACGACAATTCAAGCACTGCTTGGAATCATTAAAGCAGAACTCCAGGCCATCAGCTAAATACATATACCGGAGCCGATTTACCTGCCCAGGGATCTACATTCCCATGAATCCAGTCCTCAGATTTACACAGCCCTGTCAAACAGCACAGCCAGCTGACTGACACCACTTACAGTTAAAGCAGAACCCTGGGCTAATAAAATCATAATCCTTGCAGTGGGGCTACCTCCGCACTGCAGGAGTGAAGGCTCATTTTGTCGAGGGAGTTAAAGTTATACTTTCCCGTATACATCAATCCCGGCTTGCTCTTAGACCGCACCATACAGCCTGCCTCCCCTTTTACTCCAGTGGTCTAAGGCCCTGTGAGTCATCATGTCCAATACAGTGTATAGGATGGGAGGACGCCAAGGGGCATTCCATCGCTGGAGCGAATGAGCAGACAGACTCTAGGAGCCAACCCGGATCGTGGTTCAGGTGAGTATAACTTTGATATGTTAGCTCCCTAGACACTTAACCCTTGCAGTGCGGGTACCCTTGCAGTGCGGGGGGTGGGGGGGGCAAGGGTTAAGATTTTATTTGCCCAAAGTTCTTCTCTAAGGAATAGACTAATGCCTGCATACTGGATCATAAAAGGAGCAGCAGCAAACAGGGGAGTCATCTCTCTGCTCGATTTCTACTCCTATAAGCATGTTGACAGGAAAGTTGTAGGCAGCACACGAGATTGATTCCCAATCCTGCCTCTTTTTTTCCCCTACAGAGTGCTCTACAGGAACTGAAATGAAATGTATATAAAGTAAGACAGACAATCTTCTAGGAAACCTCAGAAAACAACTCTTCCACCATTCAGCCATCTACAGTACCCGAAATGTGTCCATCCAGAAAACACGCTGTAAGCAATCAGCAGACCTACGGGCCTCAATGGCGCGCAGGCCAATATCTCATCATCATTTTTTCCTTATGTTGGGCAATGTGACCTTGTTATAAATGAGAAATCACAGAGCCTGTTCTTCCATGTGCAGCAACAAATGTCAGCTAAGTATACATGAAGGGATCACTCTCCTTTCTTCACAAGGGTGAGCACAGGGATCTCTTGTGGAAGCATCTGGAGGCGGGAACGGTGGGAAGCTTTGCTCCAACAATGGAACAATCTGCAGACGTCACTGTACAATTTGACACAAAGCAGTATTAAGCCCTCACTGACTGTATAAAGTATTTCCCCACTTAGCTCCCGTTATTATTCACAATATCCAAGCTGTTTATCGGAATGTTGCCCCAAAAACTTACACTTTCCAACTCAAAATGTGTGCAACCAGCTTTGTTCTTGCGGCGACGTCCTGACTGGGGAGCGCTCACTATTGTGCCACGTGACCTCCTGCTTCAGGAATACAAGTCCCATGATACCTTGCGCCCAGCCCATAATCTGCATGCCTGCTCACTCTAATACAGTCAGGTGGCCTCCTGAGTCCAGCTCATAATGTACATGTGTACCCATTATTACACTATCAGATGGCCTCCTGTGCCCTCACACCCAGCTTATAAACGGCATGCATGCCCACTCTGATACAATCAGGTGGCATCCTGTGTCCCCACGTCCAGCCCATAATGCACCCATTATAACACTAGCAGATGGCCTCCTGTGCCCTCACACCCAGCCCATAAAGGGCATGCATGTCTACTGTGATACTATCAGGTGGCCTCCTGCGTCTACACAACTAGCCCATAATGCATATGCATGCCCTCTGTAACACTATCAAGTGACATCCCAATCCTCACGTGGAGCCTGTAATATGCATGCGTGCCTACTGTGTCCTTATGCCCAGCCTATAATATGTATGTATACATGCCTACTGTGATATAATCGGGCGGCCTCCTCTGTCCTGGTGCCCAGCCCCCACTGCACATGTATGCCTACAGCAATACTTTCAGGTGGCCTCCTACATCCCCATGCCCAGCCCATAGCATGCATGTATACCCACTATAATACAGTTAGGTGGCCCTCTGCATCTTTGCACCCAACCCACAAAAATTGCCCCTCGTCCATTCTTCTTTAAACCAGGTCATGAGTACTGGCGATTGCAGCACCGACAGATGACATAAAGAGGGTCAGAGAGCCCACAACCATCCATCAAGGCAACCGCAGCATCATCCACATAGAGCAATTGACTGGCACAGCGCCGCCCACACGGGGCCTATGGCTGGCACAGCACCGCCCACACGGGGCCTATGGCTGGCACAGCGCCGCCCACACGGGGCCTATGGCTGGCACAGTGCCGCCCACACAGGACATTGACTGGCACAGTACCACCCACACAGGACATTGACTGGCACAGTACCACCCACACGGGATATTGACTGGCACAGTACCACCCACACGGGATATTGACTGGCACAGTACCACCCACACGGGATGTTAACTGGCACACCACCACTCACACGGGACATTGACTGGCACAGCACCACCTACATGGGTAACAGCAATGCTTTCATTGGCACAATGACTGAGATCAATCTGTAAGCGAGCAGTGAACATGCATTATGTCTATATGGGCAATGACTGCCATCACCTTACCCGCAGGGCCAATGATCGGCAGAGCACTGTGTGGTGTAATGATTGGCAGAACACTGCCCTGCACCTCCCCAGCCCACTCGGCGTCATGTACCTGACAGCTGTCGGTCCAGTGTTAGCCGTCCTCAGGGTGGGGAATTGCTCTCTTTGCTCCCTGCCAGCAAGAGAGAACGCCCGGGCATCAGCTGTACGGCCTCCCCTCCGCCGTCTCCGTTACACGGCCAGCAAACATGAGAAGACGCCCCGGAGCCTACGCCCTTTCACCCCCGGATGGAGAACCATGGGAAGGAGAGAGATTGCGGGCAGACTGACATAGGATGTCGCCACTTCCGCCCTTATCGTAAGGCCACGCCCAGCCGCACCCACTTTGTACAAATCTTTATTGACACTGTGCTGCCTGTGACATCAGCTCGGCTGGGAAGTGACACTGGAAGGGCCGTAGCTGTGTGTAAACCATTGTGATCGCGCAGGGAGCTCCTAGATGATGCTAGATCCAAATTTAGGCATGCAGCTGGGCACATAGCTGATATATATATATACACACACACACTATATTGTTAAAAGGATTGGGACGCCTGCCTTTACATGCACATGGACTTTAATGGCATTTCAGTCTCAGTCCACAGGGTTCAATATGGAGTTAGCCCACCATTTGCAGCTATCACAGCTTCAACTCTTCTGGGAAGGCGTCCACAAGGTTTAGGAGTGTGTCTATGGGAATGTTTGACCATTCTTCCAGAAGCATATTTGGGGGGTCAGATACTGATGTTGGACTAGAAGGCCAGGCTCGTAGTCTCCACTCTAATTCAGCGCAGCGCCAATCACAGGTACTGAGACACCCCGGTCAGCAGCTGCAGAGATCGGGAAATGTCTCAGTGCTTGTGATCGGCGCTGTCAGCTTCCTGTCGGGCTTCGCAAGTGGAGCTGCGAACACGCCCGAGCCCATCACTAGTCAAGACTCTGTGCAGGCCAGTCAAGTTCTTCCACCCCAAACTCGCTCATCCATGTCTTTATGGACCTTGCTTTGTGCACTGGTGCACAGTCATGTTGGAACAGGAAGGGGCCATCCCCAAACTGTTCCCACAAAGTTGGGAGCATGAAATTGTCCAAAATGTCTTGGTATGCTGATGCCTTAAGAGTTCCCTTCATTGGAACTAAGGTGCCAAGCCCAACCCCACACCATAATCCCCCCCTCCACCAAACTTTACACTTGGCACAATGCAGTCAGGCAAGTACCGTTCTCCTGGCAATCGACAGACCCAGACATGTCCGTCGGATTGCCAGAGAAGCGTGATTCGTCACTCCAGAGAACACGTCTCCACTTCTCTTGAGTCCAGTGGCGGCGTGCTTTACACCACGGCATCCGACGCTTTGCATTGCACTTGGTGATGTAAGGATTGGATGCAGCTGCTTGGCCATGGAAAGCCATTCCATGAAGGTCTCTATGCACTGTTGTTGTGCCAATCTGAAGGCCACACAAAGTTTGGAGGTCTATAGCTATTGACTCTGCAGACAGTTGGTGACTTCTGCGCACTGTGCGCTTCAGCCTACGCTGACCCCGCTCTGTTATTTTACTTGGCCTTCCACTTTGTGGCTGAGTTGCTGTTGTTCCCAGTTGCTTCCACTTTGTTCTAATACCACTAACAGTTGACCGTGTAATATTTAGTAGCAAGGAAATTTCACGGAAATTCAAGGATATTTCACGGAAATTCAAGGAAATCTCACGGATGGACTTATTGCACAGGTGGCAACCTGTCACGGTACCACGCTTGAATTCACTGAGCTCCTGAGAGCGACCCATTCTTTCACAAATGTTTGTAGAAGCGTCTGCATGCCTCGGTGCTTGATTTCATACACCTGTGGTGATGGAGGTGATTGAGACACCTGAATCCAATGATTTGGAGGGGTGTCCCAATACTTTTGGCAATATAGTGTATGTATATATGTCACTACTCAAACGTTTTATGTAGTATAATACAGAATAAATAAAGAGAGGCAAAAATTAAATGAATGTGATGAAAAAATTTGCATTCGTCAGAGTAGCAACATGTTGCGAACATAACAGCCAAACACACTCATGTCAGTCTTTTTACTATAGAAATTGAAGCTGAACTCGTAAATAAGCATACATTGCCTAAATAAAAGAGACATGTATATTGTTACTTGAATCTTGGTGTGCTTTGTGTATTTCTTCCAGATCTGTGCAAGTAATCCAGTGTGAAATGTTGCCTCTGTGCAGGAGCTTCCGGTAATAAAGACATGTCACTGCTGCTCTCTCTCCTTGTCCAGGGTGTCTGGTCGGGTATCCGCCCCTTCCCGTAGTTTTCTGCAGGCAGCCTGTAGTGGGTGGGGCCTGCTGAGCCCCTCCCAACAACTGCTCTTTGCGCAGGCTATGTACAGTACAGCGATGATGTCACTGCTCAATATCTGAGTTTGCAAAGACATTAGGGGCGCACAAAGTGGATTTATATCCCCTGTGGCTATTGAATATATTTCAGGTACATTTTTTGGAGTACAGATTTAAATATTGTTCAGAAAGTTTTTCCCATCGCTGTTACAGACGTTCTCACAAATGCATTGCACTGGTATGTTGCTTTACTTTCTGTCCGGTTCATCCCAAGTAGAGATGAACAAACCAAACAAGGTTTGGTTCGTTCATCTGGACTTTTGCTGAACCCAGAGGGTAATATGCAAACCTCGAAAATAGCGCCAAAACCATTGAAGTCTATGGGAGCTGAATCAGGTCATTTATATTCTCGCCTTTATTAAGACCCATTTGTAGCTTTTGTTTCAAAACAGCATTGGTAGCTTGGCACTGCAATGAGGTACTTGTACCAATATTTTTAGGATATACCATTCAGCACGGGGAGGGCCTTTAAAGCTTAAAGCAACATTAAAAATACACAAATTCTTTCAATAAAATATTTTGGGGATTATCGCAGGTTCATCCTCTTACCTGCTGGAGTATTCTTGAGTTTTGGGATGCTTTGGAGTCATTGTTGCAATTGCATTTCCTTACCGAGCTTCTCCAAGTTTGTTAAAATGGCATGGGGTCTTCCTTAAAATCACAACAGACTCTTAACCACTTGATAAGAGTAGAAATTTGGAGGGGGAGCCAGCACTGGGTTTTTTCCTAAAGGGACAGTACACATTGTTTTCTGTCCCTTTAAGAAAAAAAAGCAGTGCGTGGTCCCCACAAAATCCATACCAGATCCTTACCCATACCTGAAGTCTGGCTGACCAGGTTGGGTAGCAGAAAGTATGCTTCCCCCTGAACCATACCGGGCCCTATGCCCTCAATTCAGGGAGGGTACCTTACCCAGATATCTGGTCCTCCCCTCCTATGTAAATGAATAAGGGTACTCATTCACAACAAAAAGGGAAAACAAGAAAAAAGACATTGTAAAAGAGTACTTAAAAAAAAAACTTACAAAAATTCCCTTGCTGTTCATTTCAACGTCAATCAGTGATAAAGGTCCAGAGTCAATCACGTCTTCCAGTGATAAAAATCCAGAGTCAATCAAGATGAGTGACAATCTGCCAACACTGATGCTGCTACCATATCACCACTCCTGACGTAAGTCTCCAGCCAGCTGCTGAATGTCAACAAACTGGGTGATGTTATTAACCAAATATGATCAAATAGGGTAATGAGACTAAAAAACACTTTCCTATGTTGATAAAATAAAATTGTTTATGTAATTTAAAAGTATATATTTTATTCTATAATTTGTCCTGTTTAAGGGCTCGTTCACACCAGCTGCACTGGGAAGCCTTGCCCATTATAATGACAGGGAGATTTACAGTTCAAACCACTGGGTTACATGCAGTATTTTTTCTTTCAGCGCAGCATGGTGTGACGCAATCCACCTCATCGCACTGCTCTAAGGCCATTAGGCCTGAATGAATTGTCACTTTGTGGGGGGAAAAAATGGTTCCAGTGCTATGTCCTGTTTGCAGCCTAGAGAGGCTTCTTCTGTAACATTTTATGCTTTTTTAATGCAGCAGTAAAATTTTACAAAACAAAAAGAGAATAAAAAAAAAAAAGAATTGTAAATGTTATTGGTAAGAAAAATTAAATTAACCCCCCAAAATAGCAGGACAGTAATAGTTAAGAGTGAGGAGAAGAGAAAGGAGTTAATTAGGGCTGATTAGGATAAATAAAGGCTTTAATAGGAAAAAATAATATTTAAAAGAAAAACCTTTTTTTTTACTTGTCAGGATGCTTTGTCTGACATCATATGCTGATACAAGAGGGGAGTTGCTGTCTGCTGTCAATTCGACAGCCAGAAGAATTGATGGAAAGTGCGACGGGGAAGCGACAACAAGGTGGAGTATACTGCACACGTTCTGTGTCCTCCATTAAAGTGACATTAAACCCTCAGATTTTTTAACATAAACTAATACTGTAATGTGTGCCTTACTGTAATCCATGGTTGTTTCCCTTCTCTTTGCTGCTCTTCCTTTTAAATCCTCATGTCTTCTCATGCTTGGGGAGAACTTCCCTTTTCAGCTCAGGGCCTCTTCCTGTAGTGCTGGCTCAGGTTACAAGCCTATAGAAACCGATACACAGACACCGTGTATCCATTCCTGAGACAAGGCAGTCTGCTGCAAAACAGAAAGTTCTGCAGAGCATGAGAACAGATACAGATTTAAAAGGAAGAGCAGCAAAGAGAAGGGAAACAACCATGGATTACAGTAAGGCACACATTACAGTATTGTTTCATGTTAAAAAATCTGAGGGTTTAATGTCACTTTAAGCTTTTTTAGGCCGTATGTAGCATGTCTAGTGTCTACAACTGGTTGAAATACCTTAATTTGTTTATAATAAATAGAGAACTGCGATTATTGGTGTAAAAAAACCCATTTAGGTCCAATTTTAGGTCTGTTGAATACACTTAACTTTCCAGGAGCCTGTTTGTTGTAAAGCCACAGTGTCATTCCTCCCCGAAGCCTGCATGTATTCCACCCTTCTTGGTGTATAGAATATGGGCTCCCCCACTCCATGCTTTGATTCCTCCTGTCAGTTCATACTTTACTACAAGACTTACGAACCATCGAGGGGAAACCCTGTGGGAATTCAGTAAAGGTCTTGCACCACTTTTCTGGAGGTAAGGGTCCTGCGCTAAATTCAGAAAAGTCCTGTCACCATTTTTAGTAGCTTTACCAACACTTGCGACAGATTCGGGTAGTTCTTAGTAGCACCGCTTTAAAAATCAGCATGCAACAGCTTCAAAAAGAATTACGGCCAGCTTACAGAATAGCAAAAATGATAGTAATAAAGACCATCTATGAGCCATTGCTCAGAGTGAGGCATCTATCTGCTGGGAAGCTGTTATTAATGTGAATGCTCATGGTTCTTTGCTTGTTAGGACACAGGGTTGCCGATGTCCTAACAAACAATGAAGCATCCTCAGCCCCATTCATCTGCTGGCTGGGAGTTTCCCCAGATGGCAGCTGAATGTAAACCAAGGGGCCTGGATACAGGTTGACATATTTTTTGGTAATGATGTCAGCCAAGATTTCCTGCTCCTCTGTTTACATTCTGCTGTCAACCAGGGACGGCATATAAATGGGGCTGGGGATGAGTCACTGGTTGCTAAGATGGTGTTGGTTTCACAGCTGACAGCCTCTTTTCAGCCAATGATGCTCACAGTGGGCAGAGCCCCTACTGGGGAATTCTAAGAGCCTTGTTCCCCATCAGGTCTACCTTGTGATTGACAGCAGACAGTTGGTGGATTCCATAGCCAAAAGCCAGACTGCTATTATGGAATATGCCTGCTGTCAATCAGTAGCTGAGCGGACCTGATGGGGAACTAGGCTCTCAGGTTTAATCTGGCAGCATCTTTACCAACCATTGATGCTACCCAGATAGCAAGGATAACTTGCCACAAACTTGTGGCAGGGTTAAATTGTAATTCTTGTTAACTTGCTGCACACATTCCTGGCAAGTTGTAGACTTGCAGAACACTTGCAGCACAAGTTCTAGTTGACACTTTTTGAATTTGTAGCAAATTTGCTTGGCAAGTCTACAGCAAGAGTCCTGCAGGTCTCAGCAAGAGCTCTGCAAGTGTACAGCACTTTTGCAAAGCACGTTGATCTGGAGACATGCAATGCAGACTTGCTGTAATTGTGCAACAAAATTGTGAAGCTTGGCAAGTCTGCAATACTTCAGCAAGTCATTTTCAAACTTGCAGCTCAATTGCTTGCTATCTGGGTAATTGTGGGCAGAGTCTGATGGGGAACCCGAGGTAGTAGTTCCCCATTAGGTCGACTCTGCCACTGGTTGTAGTAGGCAGTGGGCAGAGTCCATAGCCAATAGCAGGCAACACAAAAAAGTACCTGCATTATTTTAGCCAATTCAGAACACACATTGCATTCCCATCTGCGAATTGTGGTGCACTAAAGGGCAGGTGCATTTGTTTATGCTGTATATGTGCATTGATGTCTAATTCAAATTAAATGGCTAAGAACATATACTGTGCTTTGTGGTGTGTGTGCGTTATGTGCACATAAATGCGTGGTATAATTTCTGCCATAAAAAGCTATTAAACTTTGGTGGGAATGAGCTACATATACAGCGCTTTGTGGTGTGTGCTTTTATATTGCATCATAAAGCGTGCCCGAGGGTCCCGTTCACAAATGTGTTTTAAAATGGAAGGAATCTTACAAAAATAAATAATTGCTAGAAATTCTTTTTGGTAGAAGAGACATTCAAAAGTCAGTGTGCCATAATGTGCAAGTATGCATTGTATTATTAGAGGATAATTTCTGCAACATTCAACAAAAGGTGAAATTGGTAATTTTGCAGCAAAATCAGTTCTCAAAACCAATCTGCTCATCACTACTAAGTTCAATAATTTCTTTTGTAACCGGAATACTGTATATGAACTATGACTATGAACACAATGTATGAAATTACCTATATTTACAATCCATTGATAACCTTTAAACAGGCAAAACAATTTGAATGTTCAAATGTTGCTTGCCTTGTCTGTGCAAACCATTCGCACCTTGCTCAGGTTTAATGGTCCATTCTTCTCTTTTTTTCCTAAAGAGGCTTAATGACAAAAATCATTAAGAATCAAACAATCGGCTCTACTGATATTGACAGGGAAATTGAGGCATGCTTGTCAAAAGACGGCTTTGAAATGATAATGTTCAAACAGAACAGAATTCCTGGAAATGACATAGAAAATATATAATTGGTTTGTATTAGACATGTGCATGGGAAAAAAATTAGTTTCGGACAAAACAAATGAAAACTAAAAACATTTTCATTTGTTTCATCTAAGGAAAGTAATTTTAATGCTGTTCCGGATTCGGAGGCAACGAGGCGCTAAAAAACCTTCCAATTATGTGTATACGCAATATAAAAAAATATATATAAAAATGTCCCACAGGTGAATAAAAATATAAATATCGTGTAAAAATATAGCATCACTTATTATAACATATCAACACATAAATTATTGTGAACCAGTGAAACAAAAAAGTGTAAATATAATTAATCCAAACATTAATACCCAAACAATCAATTCACAGCAAAAGTCCAATCCTTGTTGGTGAAAATGTGAACGACTTTTTCAAGTGAAAAAAAGGAAAAAAGAAAAAACTTTCTCCAAGTCTGATACAGTGCAGATGCAACAAACTAATCAGTGTTCCAATACGATGGTGCTCCCCGTGCAATCAAAAGACACCCCCAGTGACTGGGCACTGACCAGAATTTCTGACTGTTAGTAGCAGCCAAGGTAGCGTTTTTAGGAAAATCAAGGAAAGCGTCAGCGTCCTCCCCCTTCGTATTTTGCTCCTTCCACCACACTCATTACCGATATTTCATCATATTAAAAAGGGAAAAAGGAAACCCTCATGTTGCAGTATTAAAATGTTATTTGAATACGAAAATAAGTAACTCACAGTTAAAAATGCGGCAGCCGGCCGGCAACAATAAAAACTCTGTCTACTCTTGAACGTGTGATGTCAGAAAGACCCGCCTCTAACGCGTTTCATCAATTGATGTTCTCAAAGGACAGCAGGTGATGATCACTCTCAGTCTGCTGGGATTGTTGTCCCCTAAGCTGGAAAATGCAGGGTGAGGCTGAGAGTGGTATCGTCACGTCTTGGTGAGGGGACGGTAGGATTGGAACTGCGTATTGTCACATTTTTGTGACAGTACAGTAGGATCGGACCTGCCGCACTGTCACAAAGTGCAGGTCAAATGCGCCTGTGAATGAATTCTGAGTGAATTGAATGAATGATCTCAGAGACATCTCAAACTGATGCCATCCACATAAGCCATAAGCCCTTATTATTAATTTAGTGTTGGTTTAAGTGTTAGGTTAAGATTAGAGTCACAGGTTCGCTAGAGTCTGCTGTGTCTCTCCAATTCTCCCCGCCGGAGATCTGTACTGCGCATGCACCCTACCCATCATCCTGCTCAGCAGCTCGAGAATCTTTAGATCTTCGGACGGGAGCGAGCGGAGGTGACAGAGGTAAGTAATTACCTTTTTTGGTAACTTTTTAATTTTTTTATGTTTTTGCAAATATTTACTGCTTGCTAGCAGTAGATATATGCAAAAAAAAAAATGAAAGTTTAATTATACTTTAACTTGAGTTCTGCTTTGAAGCTTAGGAGTAGTTAAAAGCATGGTAGTGCTTGCTCCAGCACTGTTACCTTTAGACTCACCAAAAGCAGTGCTGCTCCTCTACAAACGAGATGGGGGAGAACTGTATCCTGCTTCCTTTTCCTTTAGTCTTCCTGCTTTTTTCAATGTCTTTGTTCCCTTGTTCATTTGTTTATCTTCCACACATATGTACAAAAAAATATATATACCACACAGTACAATGCATACGCACAATGCAATATATACTTAACAAGCAATATGTACAATTTATTTATTACACATATTTAAATTTGAGAGATAGAGATTGGAGTAATATACACCACAATACAACATTATTCAAGTATATAAACACACATCAGAGTCCTACCTTACACACAGCACAGGTGCACTTATGTGTTGTTGTTGCCCCTGCACCTGTAATACTGAGCAGGCAACTTAAGGTGCCCATACACTGCACAATTCTTGTACGAGAATCGCGGGAAATCCCGCGATCGTTCAGGAATCGTGCAGTGTATGGAAGACGTGCGACCGTTTCTACTGTACGGTCGCACGACTTTTGTATTTCGAGCATGTTCGAAAACCAGCCGAGAATCGTACGATTTTCGGCTGGTTTGAATCATGCTCGAGAGATAACTGCCGTACGGGCCAGTGTGCGCACGCCCCCCAGGGGGGCGGTCTTGCGATGATCGCAAGTACTATCTGCCTGTCCAAGATGGGCAGATTGTACGTTTTTTAAAGTACTTTACAACCCTCGCAAGACAAAAGTCTTGCGAGGGTTGTAAAGTGTATGGGCACCTTAAGACAGGTTTGCACAGGTCTGCGACACATTTACCAATGAAGATGAGACAGATTTTCAGTCAAAACAGATTATTAAGGAATGTTCAGGGCAGATTGTAGTCTGTAACAGTGCTCCTTTAGAGCATCTCAGGAAGAAATGTAAAAATGTAGCCGCATAATTATATTTATTCTGTCTCTAGTCTGTCTTAAGGAAGAACTCCAGGCAAATAAAAAACGTACCCTTGCAGTGGGGCTACACCCGCACTGCAAGAGTTAAGTGCTCGTTTGTCTAGGGGACTCAAATAAAGCTATTTTACTCACTTTACCCCTACTCCCTTGGTGTCTTTAGTTCTAATGCAAGTCAATGGAGCTTCATAAATTGTGATGATGTCAACAGTCCTTAGACCGTCGGAGCCCAGGGGAGAGGAGGCTGTGGGGACTGGTCTGGCAGCCCAGACGGAGCCGGGATCAGGTAAGTAATTCTGCTTGATTCCAGCCCCTAGACCAAAAAAAAACCCAGCAATTAACTCTTGCAGTGTGGGTGTAGACCTACTGCAAAGTTAAGTTTTTTTACTTGCCCGGAGTTCTTCTTTACATCTCTCCGACTGCTCCTCTTTAGCATTACCTGGTTGTGCTACAGAATTGAAAAATGTATGTATCAGCCTGACACCACACTGTCAAGGATTGCACCTCTCCTACCAAAGAGTTAAAAAGGAATTCCAGGAATATAAAAAGTTAACCCTTGCAGTGGGGCTACCCGCGCAATGCAAGGGTTAACTTTTTATATTCTTGGATATTCTCTATTATATTCTCTATTCGATATTTCTCTAGGGGCTCAAATAAAAAATTTTTAATATATTCACCCGATCCTTGGTCTTGCCTGGCTGTTAGACCAGTCCCGCAGCCTCTTCTCCTCTGGACTCCGGTGGTATAAGCCCTGCTAACATCAACACATCTAATACAAGTCCATTCACCTGTATTGGACGTGAGGACACCGATGGACATACCACAGCTGGAATTGAGGGAGAGAGAAGTGAGAGCTGACTGCTGCAGAACCGAGGATTAGGTGAGTATATCTTTTTTTTCCGGCCCCAGGAGAAAAAATAGCATTTAACCTTTGCAGTGTAGGGTGTAGCCCCACTGCAAGGGTTAACTTTTTTCTGTAAGCATCCTCTAGCTCACTCGGATGCACTAAATGAATTGTACATAACCTGCATCATACATTATTTGAATTGCACATAAATGTGTTCAGAAAAAAACAAAAAAAACAAATACAAGGATAAATTGTGCATAGCTGATATTTAAATGTCTATGGAAATTAATAAATATATATGTCCAGAAAACGACGTCATACAAGGCAGATGGAAGGATGGATGAGAACTAGTATGAGGTAGGGATGTCGCCTGGATTCCTTTACTTCACTTTATTCAGAACAATGTTTTGTTGTTTCGGTTCTTATATTATAATATTATGTTGTGTGTATGCTTTACACTGTATAGTTTTATATTCCTTGAAATAAATTAATAAAATACCTAATAGGTAAACATAAGATTTAGACTATAAGATACATTGGATGTGATCTACCCCAAGAATTGCACACGGTGTAAAAACATATAAAATCATTTATAAATATATTAAGGGCCAATTTGCATTTGTGCAGTAAGTTAATGGATGTGCATGGCTGGATGTGTGTGTGGTATATCATGCATTAACATGAATTGCATTAATGGAGCCTATTGTAATCAGTGGCCATCCAACATACCAAAACATTGCAAAAATCAAGGGAATATTTCAGTGGTCAGATTAGTAAAGTTCATTAGACTTAATGATTGCCAGGTTGACATTTGTTATCTCAGAGGCAAACTTTTTTTCAAGGTTATTACAATTTATTAAATGCATGTGTTGTATTATATTTACAAGTATTTTATTAGTAGAGATGAGCCAACCAATGAAAATTTGCTTCAACTCCAATGTTCACCCCATGATATGACAGAACTTTGGAGCTTTTCTTGAGGTATTTGCTTTTTTATTTCACAGTTTCTGGACCTAGACACATAACAATGGTTTAAGAATAAAGAGGTTATAATATTGGGAAGAATTTGTATTTTGTCTTATTGCAACACCCTTGCTGCTAGTAGAATGTTTCTGAGTTGTTGCTTACAGTAGAATATACCAGTGCAAATTTCATCTAGTTCCTGATGCCACTGTCGGTACTCTTCCTCCCGGCATCTCTTAATCAGCTGATCGAAAGAGCAGGTTGGCAATTTCTCGGCCAAACGGAGCTTGCAGCCAATCAGATACATTATACATTAGAAACAGCAGGAGATTCCTCTATCCATGCTTGTAAGCATACATGGAACAATCTGTTATATTTTCTTTGTTCAGCCTGCTACCCAGCTTAAGTCAGTGCTCTGTTGGTAAAGGTTTCATTGAAGCACCACTTTGTTAGGCAGAGCAATATTGAAATGAATATTGAAATGTATCTTTTATATTTTATTTTCTTCTACGGTTATACGGTTATTATGTGTGTATATATACATATATATATATAGGTATATATATGCAATTTGTTTGGGGAGTTGTCTTCTCAGGGTTCATAGTTTTTGAAGGATGGGGTATTTCATGCTTGCTAGTGCCCTTTTTGAGGTTTGGGGTGTGCAGCATACACTTGTTGTTCAACAGTTGCAGCCCTTTGTACAAAGCAGGTCATAGTTTAATTAAAAGCTAGGCATTCCATTCACCTCCCAAGAAATAGTAGAGTGAGAGGCATATGTAAAATTAAAGGCAGAGGTGCTGCATATGGAGGTAGTAGCGCACAAGGAGTCCTGCAGGACATAGTGGGAGTAGGTCATGTCTCACTGATGAAGCCTTTTACACCTACATCTTCCCATGTGCAATGCAGCCAGTTGTCTACCAGTATTGCTAATGTGCCCCATTCCCCTTCTCCTCCTCCACTAATTCTATTCAGGCCCGGCGCTACCGCAAGGCAAGTCAGGCCTTACGGCGCTGCAGGGTGAGGGCGGAAAAAAAAGGGCATTTTGACAAGTACTTGTACTTGTCAAAATGCCCCGATGTTTGCGCTATGTTTTTTTTTTTCACTTACA
>NW_017306673.1:369599-375336 GCF_000935625.1 Nanorana parkeri | reverse complement strand
TCTGCTTGCAAGAAGACTCCTGCCTTGTCTCTTAGAATTTAAGGCCTATTTAATCTAAAAGCATTTTGTCAATTTACTAGGATTTTTTTCATAACCGTGTCTCAGTGGCAAAGCTATAATTTCTAAATATTTATAGGGAGGTAAGGTAAAATACAGCTGGCTGGAATTTGGTTACAGTCACCTAAAACTTATCTGGCATAGGTGCACTGAGAGCATTGTAAAAAGAGCAGACAGGGTCCTTATTGTTTATAGCTGTGGTAGTGGAGGCATTAAGGCACACTGTAGGAGTCATGTGTGAACTTGTGCTTTTGATAAGGCTTCTCTTAAATTGAAAGTTTTAAAGGTCTGGTGGGTGCAATCCTGGTGGTCTGATGTGTATGTGTGCACAGGAATACGTCTGGATACACACATTAACACAGACACACCCTGAGACCAGTCACAGAAGCACAACCATGACTTACAGAATACAAGTCCAGAGTATAATAATGCATTCTTCTCAACAGATCCTATAAATATACTGGACTAGGGCATATAAGTGGGAGATAGACCAGTCGAAAAATAGTGGTAAGTATAATTTACAGACTATATCGTTCCTCCTCTCCCCTAATCCTTTCTTTGTACATGGTGTCTTTTAACAGACTGTATTTCTTCTATACTGTTGTAATAAAATACACATTTTCTTGTATAAAGTGTTGCTTTAGTAATTGCAGCCATATAGTATTTTAGGTGTTCACTTAAATGTGAAAGGAACCTCACAATAGGAAGAAAAAGTGAAACAAAGCTGCACCGATTCTACGTGGAAAAAGTAAAAGTCATAGTTCCTTATGAAACCACCATGAACATGTTTAAAATGACTTCCCCATTTTGGGCTTTCCTCTTCCATGCTCTTGGTAAGCTATGACCTAAAATCTGTTTCATGTAAATTTTTTAAAATGTACACATTAAAATGTGTGATTTCTGCATTTCTAGAACATTGTTCTTTGTGGTCATATCAAAAGGTCCCCCCTGCTCTGTTTTGTAGAAAGTGGTAAATTCAAAATCAAAACTTCCACTAAAGCAGCTCATGTAATCTTAGTAGGCCCTGGGGTGGGGTGGGGTGGGGTGGGATTGTGGCTGTTATTGGATTCCCCACCTCCCTCCTTCTAGCTAGAAAACTGATAAATCCAGCCCATGCAGTACTACTACAATACTAATATATATGGCACTGCCTCTTGTTCAACTCACAAGAGAAGTACATATTTATTGCTTTAAAAAAAAATGCAGAATTTGAAATGATTTACTTGATTATAACTTCATATTCAAGTCATCGATTAGTAACTTTCCCAAGGCCAGGCTTCCCATTATCTTGTGCCAGATCCAATCTTTTCCAGGGCATACTATTGTGTCCCCAGGGCAGCTGGTAGACATAATGTCTTCAGTTAATTTAGGGAAAAATGGAGGCCTTCTTGTAGTTTCAAATGTAGCTACTTCAATTGAAGTCTTGCAAGAAGCATACAGTACATATGGGATACCCAAGTCTAATCAAAAATGTATGTATACCCTTTCTCTGAGATGAGAAAGAGGGACACCTTTTAGCACATAGTATGTAGCCAAAGAACAACATTATTTTTTTCATCACTACTTCATTGATACTGTGTTTTTAAAATAAAAGACTGCAATAATTAAGAGATTGGATGAACGGTTAGTGTAGTATAGCTCTCTTTCTATATGAATAGTATTTTTTTTAATAGAGGTCTATACGTCAGACCAAAAATTAGGGACATATGAGAAGGAAAGGGGGACAAAGGGATTTGGTTCCCTCAAGAACCACCAAAACCACCTTAAAGCTGAACTCTGGAGTAATTAAAGGAAAACTCAGGTGAAAATGTTTTATTAAACCTTGCAGTGGGGCTACACCTGCACTGCAAGGGTTAACTGCTCTTTTGTTTCTAGGTGCCAAAAAAAAAAAAGTTATATTCACCCGATCATTCCAGCCAGCTTGTTCTTAGGTCCCCAGAGCCCCTATCTCCCTCCTCTGCAGTGGTCTAAGAATCGGTATGTCATCATGCTGTATACAAGTGTATAGAGGTGAGGACTCAGAGGAACATTCCATCTGTGCAGAAGAGGAGGAGACACTCTTCAGCGAACAGAGAAGCAGGGAGTTGGCTCGGCAGTTCAGGTGAGTATAACTTTTTTTTTTGTTGCTAGACACAAATGAGCAGTTAACCCTTGCAGTGCAAGGGTAGCCTCACTGCAAGGGTTAATAACACTTTCCCTGGAGTTCTTTTTAAAAATAAACTACACCTTGTAGTGGGGCTCCTCCTGCACTACAAGGGTTAAATGCTTGTTTTTGCTAGGGTGCCATTTAAAGCCCTTTTACATACCTTACCCCTTGTTCCCCCCGCAGGCAGTGCTCTCATGTGCCCTCAGCATTCTCCCGGACAGAGCATCAAGGAGAGGCTGCTTCCCAAGACTTGTCACATGGAGAGAAGGAGTCTGTGGGAGTGAGGGTTAAGCAAAAGTGCTTTTTAATGATACCCTGGGCAAAAATGATGGGGGGGGGGTGACTGACTGCCACTGCAATGGGAGTTTTTAGATTTCCCCAGAGTTCAGCTTTAATTTTGCCTTCCCTACAAATCTCAATGCAAATCTCAAGTTCAACAAAACCTGATTTTTACTGAAGTCTCAGCGAAATTAAAACTCTCAATTTTTCCCATCAGAAGTGACAAGCTTCTTCTATACTTCTGGTCCTTTCTAGAAACTCCCTGCCCTAGTTCATACATGTGCCTCCTCTGCTTTGGAGTTCTGTTCCTTCTTCTGTGTTCCCTATAATTTACAATGATTACAAATCCAATCAGCGCCTTAGCACTAAATAAACAGCCATGATCAACCAAATTTGTTTGCAAATACGATAAGTAATTATAAAAAATAAAGAAAATACATTGTTAAATTGATATTTAATATTTAAATTTAAATAACTGAAAAACTTTATTGGTTGCCTGTGTTTACATTATAAATACTTGTGTTGTTTTTGTTGCAGAAGCGGCTGTCCGTCTTGTTGGGCCCGACCCTTGTGAGGGGCGTTTAGAGGTTTTCTATGCCAATACTTGGGGTACAGTTTGTTCAGGAATGTGGGATTTAACTGATGCACAAGTAGTTTGTAGGGAACTTGGCTGTGGGACAGCAATTGAAGTATCTGGCAATGGTAAATATGGGCAAGGCCCTCCCTTTGGTGGACTGACTTACTTCCAATGTACTGGTACTGAGAAAAACCTACTGAGCTGTCCTTATACTATTCTGCAGCATTCTCATATATACACGTCTGACTCTGGAGTCAAGTGTTCAGGTAAGGAACTGCTGGATACAAATGTAATATTTGTTTATACTTGAATCACCAAGACTGGAAAAAACAGACCCCCCCATATCCAATCCTTTCTTTATTTGTATTACATGAGAACTTTTTAAAATTCCTATTCATTCACCTAATAAAGCTCAATGGTCTACTGAAGCCAAGCATAGAAACTGTTGCTGCTTATCATGCCAAATGCTGATACTCACAGGCTGGGAGATGTTTTCCTTTGCTAATTAAAGTCAAGTCACCCAAAACTGGTATTCTAATTATGTGTAGACCTGATTGGGTTGAATTACCCACTGAATTTTGCATTACATTTAGGGATCCACATGGTGGGGACCTTTGCTTCCTGGTGAGGCATTCACCAGCCCCACCCCCCAGCCCGCCCCCAGCACACCCCACCCTGCCCCTAGCACACCAAAGCCCCGCCCATATCCCACTGAAGCCCCGCCCCATCCTGACAAAGCCCCGGCTAATGTGAAGGAGGGAGGAGGAAGGGAGGAGACAGGGAGGTGCCTCCCTGTCCCTCACTTGCTCCTCACTGCTGAGGCATCGGGATCAATGGCCTCAGTGGGTTTTTTTTTTTTTATTGGACAGCTTGGACCAATGGCTTTGCCATTGGTCCAAACCATCCACAGAGCTCATGCCTCTAACAAAGAGGAGAGTCTGTGACAGCTCTTGCCTCAATAGTTAGGTTACACAAGCTGTGGGGAAGCCCGCTGCTGTGTAAACTAACTACCTGTCAAAAGCCGAATGCAGCGCCGCCTGTAATTAACAGGCAGTGCTCCATCCATTACAGGTTACACAGCGGGGAGGATTTCCCTGCTGTGTAACCTGTTACAAGCTGATCTGAATGGAGAAAAACTGTCAGCTTCAGATTTGAAGCTGACAGCGTTTTCCTCCATAATACTAGGTGAGGCTCTGTCTCACCTGCCTCCCCTGACCTCATGTCCCTGGTGGGACCTCACCAGCAGAGCTCCTTACTCAATCCCAAGGCTTGATGTATAATAAGGTAGAATAGGATGTGTCCTGCTTTCATGTGTATTTAGTATTTGCAGGAGTCACTGGCTTTGCTGTAAGAACACACCTTATGAAGGAAGACAGTTCAGCTACATAGTTGTCATTTTTGTAAAACCAACTCTGTCTAGTTTATACCTCAAGCAGACTGTATTTGGCTGAATTGGGAGTTAGACTCTTCATACAAAAATTGTGTGAATATCCCCTTCTGTTAACTAACCATTTAAAAAGCAAATCCCTGTTTACTCATTTAATCTGCACATGATTGAAAAAGTGGATTTAATTTTTACATCATTTATTGTGTGAAGATTTTCAACCCTTTAGTAAATTATCCTTTGTACAGTATGTATACCACTGGTGACAGCTACTAACAAGCTAGCCTAGCAGATATGCAGCTGGTTGCAGAATAAACTGCACATTGCTACTGGTAAGAAAAGAGATGGTACTGACAATCACTGACTCTGACATGGTTTGGGAGAAGTGGTGCCTTTTAAATGATCACCCTATCTCAGATACTATACCTAATCCAGACACTCCCCTTATATGTCCCTTCATCGTTTATCTTTCCTTAATGGAGCATGCTGCTGCTAAAATGTATCTGGGACAATACACATCTCTCTCTTTATCCTCACCTAATGTAATGCCGGCTTCGGTCTCCCTGATTTATCTCAATATTACAAGGCATTTCACTTATCCAGAATGATAACTTGGTGCATCCACTCTTCTTAATCTAAACAGTGGGTCCAGGTAGAGCAGGAATACACCCATTTACCTTTTCTATATCCCGTCTGGCTTTTCTGGTAAGGGCTCTGTAACCGCTATCCCCAGGATAATAGGCAGGATGTGGAGCGGGAGCTCTCCGTTATGCGACCAGTCACATACAGCCGCCGGCCACCCCGTCTGGCTTTTCTGCTATCACTTGAAATGTCTCAAAACTCATTGAGGAGCCACACTCAGTCACCATACAGACATTTGCCCCGCCTATAACTTCCTCCCTATCTGTCACCTATGACTCCATTGATAGGGGATCTGACTTTCCAGTTGGCAGGGAAAACAGAGATTTCAAAAATCTCAGTCACACTAGCAAATATTGAACCTTACATTACTTAGCCCCGAATGGATGGCTAACACAAGAAGGAATACAAAACCTAAACTCTCCACCCCTTAATATCTGCACCCATCCACAATTTTATGTGAATACAGTAACACTGATTAACTATGAGTTAGACCAGGCCTTCTTAAACTTTCTCCACTCGTGACCCCTTTTTGGCATAGGAAATTTTTAAGGGACCCCAACGTCGGTCGGTGTCTCCCCCCTCCCCTAGCGTAAGTCGGTGACTCTCTTCCCCCCCGCGTCAGATGGTGTCCCCCCCAGCACCAGTCACTGTC
>NW_017306673.1:360346-369569 GCF_000935625.1 Nanorana parkeri | reverse complement strand
TGTAACAATCGCCCCGGACCGGGTCTTCTTATTGCTATATGGATCACAACTGCGGTATCTGGGTACGGGTATCAGAGTAACAGCTGCCCTCACGTGCCCCGTTTTTGTATGAGACTGAGAGGGAGCTGCTTCACATCATTTCCCCGCTGGGTTTAAGGATGCTGAGTAGACACGGTTATACCTGGTTAATCACAGCAGTGGGCATAACCCGTATGATCTAAACAGTATGGCAATGGTCTGGTTGCATGAGATGAGCAGTACTGGAATGGTTAAGTTCAGCCTTAGCTGAGAGGTACTGCAATGGTTAAGTTCAGCATTAGATGAGAAACACAGCAGTGGCTAATCAGTATTATTTGAGTAACACAGCATTTGCATAACTAACAGTACAGCATACGGCTAAATCACCATAAGATGAGCAGTATGGTGATTTGATGATTTAACAGGAGGAGAACAGTACAGCAGTTGGTAAGTAGAAGTAGCTGACAATAATCCTGTCTGGTCTCTGAGACCTCGAGCCAGCTTGCTCCTTCTACATCAAATACTTATCAAGCCCCCTCTCCCTCCTTACCTTTACGTCCAGCAGCTGTGCTCCACTGCTGCTGGGTTAAAGAAAGTTCAGTCAATGTAAAAAAAAAACAAAAACAAAAAAACCTTCCTGCGCACACATGCTCAGGAAGGTACCACAGGGGGGGCCGCGACCTTAAAAACTACACTACACTGCAAATTATACATTAAACTGAAATAAAACAATCTAGCTTGGTGCCCTCCTCGGCCGCCTGGACCCCTCACACAAGTACCGGCCATACACCCCTAATGGCAGTTCTGGTCGGGTACTCGGATCGCGACCCCCCTGTTCACTTGTGGGACCCCATATGGGGTCGTGACCCACACTTTAAGAAGCACTGAGTTAGACATTCTTTTTACCAACAGCTACATGTTATCATAATATGGCAAATAACATCATGTAGCTTTTTTTGTTCCTACATTTTAAGGAGTAAAAAATGAACAAGCAGTGTGACTGCAACAAATGATGATACATTCCTAAATGATTTCAATGATTTTTTTTTATTTTATTTAATTTGAAATTGCACTGCAGATATACAGTTGAGGTTGAACCTTCTTGTGAAGTTAAAGAGTTACTAGATTATTTTTCTGCGGTGGAAACACAAGAGCACAATGACCATACAATTACATTGTTGTAGAGACTGCCTGTCTCTATATCAGAAACTAAGAAAGGACTTACTTGTGGATCCTGGGGATTTGACAAGGAGTGGCTTTGGTGGTGGATCATAAAGGCATGTGCGGTCCTCCTCACTGTGGGAGTGTGGAGTACTGAGTGACGAACAGATGTGGGTGTAGCCGGGGGGAAAGAACCAAGGCAGGAGAGGATATGTAATCCTGGTGTGGCTGCGATCAAACGCTCGAGGCAGGGAGTCAGTGCGGTGCTGAAAGGACTGTCGGCACTCGTGCAGACCAAGCGGCTCTGGGTGGCAGAAAAGTCGCTTGGTGCCCTTGGATGAAGTCAGATGGCCGTGTCTCTAGTAGGAGTGGGTGGCATCCGAACCGTGTGACAGTGGTATTGGAGGCAGAGATGTCCAGGCGGTGGGAGGCCAGAAGGAATGATGTGGTAGTTGAAGGTTTTGGGAAACAAAGGAGCAACGCGTTTGGAGGAAGTCCTCTTTCTCAAGCTCGGGCATTCTCCTCCTATTTCTTAGAGCAGCATACCACACACCCTACACACCACACCTAGCATCCTTTCCGTGAGCGCTGTTTATTGTTCCTTAGATTCTTTTTCTGTTGACCTAATTGTCTGCTATTCATTTATTTGATGTCCTGCAAATTGTCTAATTAGTGGATTTCTGCCAATATTATTTAGTCTGCCACTGACTGACATCTCTCTGTATGAGAGTTAAAATAATAATTCTGGATATCATATCTCAATAGATTTATGTCAAGACCCTCTACAGGAGTAATGATTTTACTGTCCTAATCTCATCCAATATCCAATGGGTGGTTTGGGAAGGTTGTTACTGGGATCAGCTTTTTTCCTCCAATGAAGATATCCATTGTGTATGTATAACTGAATCTGGATATAACCACTGTGCCACCCGTCAGATGTGATATTACTCATACATCAATATATAAACCAATAGAAAGATATAAAAAAAATGATGGACTGCACAATGTACACCTCATTGCAGATAAGAGAATAAGTTAGCCAAGGGATCCATATTTTAAGGCATTTAGAGGGACATCCACAGTGTTTATAATCAACGTTTTATAAGGTAGGAATTATTGAAATTCTACAACCCATATCTTCAATGCTGATCTCGTCTGGGTACCTTTATAGGCTTGAATTGGCTAAATATTGAGACTGGAGATCCTCAGTTTATGGTCCCATTCCCATTTAAACCTATTAGAAGGGGATTTTGTTGGACAGGACAAGGCTGGGGCAATGCTGTAGAGGCAAATACGCATCTGAAGTTGAGGTGGTGGTGGTGTGGTACAGATAACCTAAAAAGCCTAGAGGGTTGCGGTGGGCTACAAATAGTTTAAGTAATAGTACAGCTGGCCTTTAGTAAAGGGAAATCTATAAAAATTAGAAGAAGCATATTTCCACTTTACCCTAATGTAGTTTCCATGAACTAGTATCCCCAGCTTTAACACTAGCCCAAATCTTAGTCATTACCTTTGCCGAACTGAAGCAATAAGTACATCCTCATCTGGCCCTTGCTTTAACACTAGTTCTTGCCCTATCCTTATCTTCCTCCTGGCCTCCACCCTCATCAGTTAAATTAATAAAGTTTTGGTCAGCTCTTTAGAAAGACAGGTATGTTTTCAAATGATGTTTAGGAAGATTTTACTATGTTCTTCACAATGGCTTATCACCTAGTAAGAAGGTTAGATAAAAGAGTAAAAAATGATTCTAGAAAACCTGTCTCACAAAACAAGCCCCTTTCCTTTTCCCAAAGTGTAAATGAACATGTACAAAGGTGTATGATTTCATGCTGGTTCATAATTAGCTCCTTATATATCTTTTGCTGACAACTAATGTAATGTCATTCATATTCAAGGGGCACGAAAGGTGTGGCAGATTCAAATTCATGTGTCTTCACAATATTCTCTGGCTGGCATGAACAATACTGTACTGGAAAAAGAGGTAAGTAGCTGAAACGAAATCTCTTAGACAACATTCTTTCAGGTGATGAATAAGTACGGTATATTGAGCAGGCGCATAACTGTGTGATGGGGGCCCCATAATAAAACCATTAAAGGGTCCTCCTGCCTCTCTAATCTCCCTCTCAAAGAAAGTGATTCTCTAGTGATTCAAAATATGAACTGCTTTTATGTTTCAAGCTATATGAACACTGAAGCTTAACTGCGGGAACAAAAACTATAATTTACATATATTTCTTGCTAATTATAAAAGATATCAATCCATATTGTGCACCAAACCCCTTACAATGCAGTGACATTATTGCTCCGCTGTACCGAGAGCAAAGTTGTAGGTAGGACCCAGCTGAACCACCCACCTTACAGGCTTTCAGCAGAAAACTACAAGAAGGGGTGGAAACAAGACCAGTCTCCCTGCCCAAAAAGAGAGAGAGAGAGAGAGCAGTGACTGGTCTTTATTACATGAAACTACAGCAGTGAGACAATGTTCAGGAGTTGTTTCATGCTGCATAGACCTGAAAGAAATGACACAAATATTCAAGTATGAATACTCATAGCTCTCGTATTTATTCCATATTTGTTCAGCATAGATTTTTAGATTGAATTGTATCCAAATGTATTTGCTAAAACCAGTGCTGCTTGAATAAATCCCTGTGTAGCCAGATAGTGCTGTTCATTCCAGGCCCTATATGGATCACATGGTTTGCAATGGCTATACCCCCCCCCCCCTCGATAGAATTTAAAATTGTCACGCCATATTAAAGAGGTTTAGAAACAATTACTTATCTATGCTCTGCTCACTGATTCACTGATTTTTGCAAATCTCTGAACTGGAAGTCCAGCTCAGACCATTTGCTCCGGTCTGCCAATCAGAAAATGCTCCTATGACGGCCTAAAGGGAAAATCCTCTGACCGAAAAGAAAATTGTCAAGGAGCCAAATGTCAGTAATATACACATACAGAAGAAATCTGCAGAGACATTCATCCTGTGAAACTTCATGTATATTTGTTCTGTGTGGAGGCAAAAACAAATGTTATTAGTATTTATTCTTTCCAGGTCGAATGTGATATCAGGAAAATACCACACTATGATCACTAGATGGAGTGGAGAAGCATAGGAAGTAAATATTTCCTCTCTTCCCTAGCTCCATCTATCGCGGTATTTTCATGATATTACATTCAACCTAGAAAGAAACTCTACTCATAACTTTTGTTTTTGCCTCCATTCGCACAGAACAAATGTACATGCAGTTTCACTGGAAGAATGGCTCTGCAAATTTTTTATTTTTACAGCTCACAAAGGGATTTTCAGTCAAAGGGGGTAAAGGTCCACTTTAAGCTTGGCATGTTGGGTATCTATTTACTATTTGTTCTTAGACCGCCGGTCCTTCCAGTCTATCTACCCCTCCTCTGCAACAGTCTAAGGTCCTTTAAATCATCCCATTATATACACAGTGTATAGAACATGAGGACACTGAGGAACATTACAATGCTGCAGTGTAGACGGAGAGAGGCTTCAGAGACCAGAGAAGCAGGGAGCCGGCTCAGGGTTCGGATGAGTATAACTTTTTTTTTTAGCACCTAAAAAGAAATGAGCAGTTCACCTTTGTTAATAGCCCCACCGCAAGGGTTAATAAATAATTTGCCTGGAGTTCTTCTTTAATAGAGTTATATTAGAGTGAAAATAAATAGTTTTTTGTAAATTGGGTATTTTTCACTCTAGAAATAAAAATCTTTAATGAAAAATTATTGGCGGAGGGCCACGGTAGTTCCAATATTCAAAAAGGGGGCAAGATGTCAACCTGGGAACTATAGGCCGGTCAGTCTAACATCGGTGGTTTGTAAACTGCTAGAGGGCATAATTAAGGACTATTAGGTAGAATATATTCAGGATAGTGGCATAGTTAATGACAATCAGCATGGGTTCAAGAAAGACCGTTCCTGCCTGACTAACTTGCTAACCTTTTATGAGGGGGTAAGTAGAGATATGCACGGAGGTAAGCCGGTAGATGTGGTATATCTGGATTTCTCAAAGGCATTTGATACGGTACCACACAAACGCTTGCTACACAAGCTAAGGTCTATGGGCATAGATGAAGTGGTGTGTACGTGGATAGAGAGCTGGCTACGGGAACGGGTCCAGAGGGTATCTATAAATGGCACCTTTTCAGACTGGGCTAATGTAATAGGCGGTGTGCCTCAGCGTTCTGTGCTGGGACCCATATTGTTTAACCTGTTTATTAATGATATTGGGGAGGGTGTGAATAGCCATATTTCAGTGTTTGCAGACGATACAAAAATAGGGAGGGTATTAGAAACGGACCTAGACAGTTTAGCATTACATTAGGACCTGGATAAAATAGGGAAGTGGGCGAATATATGGCAGATAAGGTTTAATGTCGATAAATGCAAAGTAATGCACTTTGGAAATAAAAACAAGCAAATGGGTTATGCCATTTTGGGTATGCCATTAGGGAATTCATAAATAGAAAAAGACTTGGGGGTCATTGTAGACCACAAACTAAAGGGTAGTTTGCAGTGCCAGGCTGCTGTAAACAAAGCAAGTAGGGTCTTGTCCTGTATTAAGAAGGGGATGTACTACAGAGACAGGTCTATATTTTTGCCACTTTATAGAGCATTGGTTCGGCCTCATCTGGAGTACGCGGTCCAGTTTTGGTCATCAATATTAAGAAAAGATGTCCTTGAGCTGGAGAGGGTCCAACGGAGGGCAATTAACTAATTAGGGGAATGGAGGACCAGAGCTATGAACAAGGCTACTAAATTTAAACATGTTCACGTTGGAAGCAAGGAGATGAAGGGGGGCCCGGCTTCGGGGCGGCACGTAGCAGAGGGGCGGCAGCGCCGTGGAGTCCCCCGACGCCCGGAACATGTAGTTTAAAAAGTAAGAAAAAGTAAAGAGAAAAAATTAGAACTAACCCTGCCGCCCCTGCCATCTGGTTCCATTCTCTGTTGATTGAAAGGGGTTGCCGGGGAGGGGGCGCATTGTGGAACCTGGCCTTGGGGCGGCAGGGAGAGCAAATCCGGCCCTGTGCGTGGACCTATGTGTGTTGGACTTGATGGACTTATGTCTTTATTCAACCCCAAATACTATGTAACTATGTAACTATGTAAAACAGCTGTAACTGTTTCATCTTTTTATTTTGTATTTTTTCCAAGATGCTTTCAGCTTTCTCCAGTCTGTCGGGACAGAATTTACTTGCCTTTAAAATCAGAAAGAAGGTGATATTGTAAGGGGACATTCATCAGTGTTTTAGAAAATCATTTCAAGTGAATCTAATCCAAGATTGGGGCTTAGCCCCACTGCAAGGGTTAATAAAAATGACCTGGAGTTCTTCTTTAAATATACGCCATGTACTGTAAGGCATAGAGCCAACAATGTGGATATGTGTATAATAGCTGGGATCTATAACTGTAAAGAAAATCCTGTTAATATAAATGTAAAGAGTTGAATAAAATAAAATATTAATAAGAAAATATTTTTGCAATTTATTTTATGTAATAACTTTTAGTAACTTAATAACTTTTAATGTCTTAAATCATATTTAAATGTTACTTACATTAAATAGGTAAATGTAAATGATATCCACATGTGTCATAATCGAAATGAAAGCAAAGTTACATTATTACATGGCTGCCTAGTTTCTGGTTATGCTTTAGAACAATTGTGAAAGGAGTAAATGCCATATACTGTATTGTTATATAAATCAGTGGTTCTCAACCTGTATAACCTCAAGACCCATATTTGTTCCTAGTCAATAAGTCGTGACCCAAGTCACACCAAACTGAAACACATGGCATTGGTCCAATGCAATCGACGATCAAACTGTGGGTGGCAGGTGTGCTGGGGTGCCATTCAAATGAATGACAACGCAACGCACCTCATGCACCAGAACGAACAGTAGGTGCAATTGCATGGTAGTTTGCAATTAAAACACTGACAGACACACACAACCACAGACACAATCTCACACACTCACAGACATTCTCACACACACATGCACACTCCCAGAAAAATTTTAGGGCTTCAGTGTGTGCTGTTGTGCTGTGACGGAGCTTCATTCAAACATGCACTGCTTGTATAGCTCCCTTGCACTCCCTATAGAGGTGCCGGGAGCCAGAATGTGATGTCACTCTGGTCACGCGAGGGAGCTGTAAGCAATGCATGTATGGATGGAGCTCCCTCGCGGCCATACCCCCAGCTCACCCTAACGCAAGCTGACACTCGGTGCCAGGCAGCATATTTTGAATGGCTGCTAGACACGAGAACTGACAGTGCTGCTCTAAGGGGGAGGCAGAGGAACATGCCACCTAGTGCAGTGGACAGCATGCCACGACCCACTGAATATGGGGTTGCGACCCACTTTTGGGTCACGACCCAGCAGTTGAGAACCACGGATATAGATGGAATGACCACAAAGTTTGCTAATGATCAGAAACCATGTTTACAGGTTTAAGTCATCAATAACAATTAAATACATCAGTATATATATTTTTATTTCTTCAGTGGCTTTTATTGAAGTATGGAGCACTAGAGAAGGGTATAAATCTTTAATCCATAATTTACTATTCAGTTATATCCTTGTTGTGTAGATGTAGTCAGCTGATGTGAAAAGAGTCAGCCTCTTGATTGTGCCATCCACAGAGCATACTAGTGATTCAACTATTGCTTCAGATACCATCTGCTGCAAGACAAGTGCTCAGACTAGAGTTTAATTTTCTCTCCCCGATAAAAACTTAGCCTGACAAGTATTTCAAGATTTCTACTGCATTCCACAGTTTTATTGTAAAGAAATCTTTTGTTCTAACACAAGGGGTAACTCTGTGTCTCTCTTATGCCTAATTCCACATGAGTTGCAAAGAGTTTTTTTTTAAGTGCATTTTTCCGAACCTCTCTGTTCAGTTGTGGTGTGAATGGGGCACATAGAAAACAATTGTGCCCTTGCACAGACCTGCATTGATCAAGTACAGAAAAGACAGTCACAGGTCTCTGCACATGGTTGGAATAAGCGCAAAAGGAGAAGAAAAGTTTTTGTTTGTTCATTGTTTTCTTTAACTCTCCATTATATGTTGCTGTTTTTTATTTCTTGTTGTTTGTTGTACTTCTGTGTCTGGATTAGGGCCCGTTAACACCAGACACAGCGCGTTCCGGCTCGATTGCATTGCGGCCGACTCACTATGTTGTGTCCAGTCAGAAAAAATAAGCTGTATAGTGGTAGGTGCACCCAAAAAGGGGAGGCCATGCTAATGTGTTTTGGGGTAACCAACCCCTTCCTCAGAGCAAGACCTTCCTGTTGAGGTACACCTACCACTATAAAGCGTTCTTGGACTATCTGACTCTGTTATTGATATGCCGGGTTTCCTTTAAGAATAGTGAGTAGAACCTTTTTACTCTTTTATTTCATCATCTTCATAATCTTTTATTTTATCATTTGGTCAATAAACATACTGCACTAGGAGGTGGTGCTTGCTCTGTGTTTTGTTGTAGCTTAGAATCTGCACAAAGGCCTTCACCAAATAATTATCTAAAAGGAAATTAGAAATGCTGTGTGAATAGGAACATATTACAAACGTATAGTGAGGTTTTCCCTTTCTTCCCCAAACTTTAATTTGGCCATACACTGCTTAAAGTCAGCAGCCAATAAGAATACAATAGACCAGCCGGGGAATTCTCATATCCATGCTAGTAGCATGGATGGAGGAATTGAGAGCTTTTTCTTACTTAGCCTCATGGGGCTGAACAAGGAAAAAATCTAAGTGCCTGACCAGAGAATTTAATAAACTTTAGAAGTATCTATTCTGTTATGTTAGACAATTGATAATTCAATATAATGAAACATTTATGGCAAATTAATGTCTCAAAGGGAGGAAAAGAACCCCTTCCGGACTCCCAATATGGCAATCTACATATACCGTGGATCCCACATACACAACTAAAATGCATCTTTCTATAGAATATGTGAGAATACCTCCAATGAGCTTAGATATAAAGATATTATAAATATACTAGATATATGATAGATATATAATA
>NW_017306673.1:346171-359311 GCF_000935625.1 Nanorana parkeri | reverse complement strand
TATAATTTCCTAAGTATTTCCTTGTTCCTCTGTGTGTCTGTGTTCCATTTAAGTGCTGATAATATATTCATTCAGACAATACAGCAGCAAACTTTATACTGGCTGACTGTCTGGTCAACGAATGCTCTACACAGTGATATACACATACATACGCACATAGAAGGTAAACAGTGACCCTGCAAGTTTGGCTATTGGGGTACTTTGGTGACAATCATGGTTTTACGATAAGAAAAAAAACAAGCAACAAAGGATGCAGGATTTGTGGTAAAATAACCTGTTGCACCAACAGCCAAACAAAATCAGTCTGGAGATATGTCCCTTCTTGCCAGTGTGTTGTGTGAAGTAGAGACAAGTGACAGAGCAGGGGTAGGCAACCTCGGCACTGCAGCTATGGCAAAAAAAAAATAAAACCCATCATGCCTCTGCCTCTGGGAGCCATGCCTGTAGCGGTCAGAGTCTTGGCATTTGTAGTTTCACCCCCAGCTGAAGTACTGAGGTTGGCTACATCCTGAATAGGGGCTGGTAAATTATTGGTACAAGCAACTAACTTATTGACCACCAGATCCTGAAATTCCAAACCAATTTTAGTAAAAACAAGGCTAGTAATATTAATAATACAAGAGAGTTTGCACATTGATTAACAATACATCGCTTACATTTATTTAAGTTATATTTAATAAAACTAGACTTTTGTCAGAAAAATATAATTAGATTTTTTTACATCATTTGTATACATGATATACAATATACATAATAACTACTTTTATTAAAAACAATGCTGATAATGTTAACGATTATAATACAAGACAGTGTGCACATCAATTAATAATACATCACCTAGATTTATTTGAATTCTGCTTAATAAAACTAGACTTTCTCAGAAAAATATTAGTATTTTGACATTATTTGAATATACATTGATAGTCATACAATGATATATGTTGTACAATACACATAATAAAACATAATAATAAACATTATTATTATTAATATACAAATAATTTACTAATTTTTAAAGACACTCATCTATTCCAGAGGTTTTTAATTTAAGTGGATATTTCACATCTACATTTTTCCATTCTGTTTAGTAACATTGAGACATCCCAACCCACACTTCACCAATTTAATGAACATCACCGTATCTGTTTTCATGCGGGGTATCACCTGTGAGTACAATCCATTATATCAGCAACACCATCCCATGCAGTGCTGCTCATGGAGCTGAGAGATTAGACTTTAGACTATGGAGTATATCATTAAAACAACACAATTAGGTTTTATAGTTGCTCACAAAGTGTTCATAAGGGGGAAGTATTAGCGGTTGTCTTTTTTTTCCTGGGGACCTATAACAATCTTTAACAGGCTAATACTTAGAAATTCAAAGAACAATGAGCAACTTGGAGCCAATCAGGTATTACTTTTTATTGTTCTGCATAATGCGCAGTGCTGAAGGGTGAATTCTAATCAGAAGTTCTAAAAAAAATTCAGTGTTGGGCTCATATGTGACTAGCTTTGCTTCCAGTTACAATATAAATCACAGGAAAGAAAGCATAAGTCACGGAAGTGTTTAGCACTCTGTATAGAGAAGTAAGTGACTACCGAATAGGGAAAGAAACCCTTAGGTCTATAATTCCCCTTTGTTGTTTCGGTTACATTTGTTGCATTTTCTATTCACTCCTGGAATTATACTGTCACCTACTGTCAGATAAAAAAATTACAAGTCACCTTTTGTTACTATTCTTCCTATTCCTCCTTTTATATTAATTAGTTACATTCAACATTATACTTAGTGACTTTTTTCCCAATCAGACGTTCTTTGGCATTTAATTCTGGCCTTATTATAATAATATAACACTTAGGGAGGAATATACAACACAGTAATCCACCACTGGAGGCCAGGATGGAGAAGATTTCAACAGCTACCATGTACTTACCTTTCGTGCTTAGATAAGCTGGAAAAAAAGACAGCCAAACGCTGCAGAAAACCAGCATACTGAAGGTGATATGCGTGGCCTCGTTAAAGGTATCGGGTAGTTTTCTGGCTAGAAAGGCAACTATGAAACTGAAAACAGCCAGCACACCCATATAGCCTATAAGAAAGTAAAACGCAACAGACGACCCTTCGTTACATTGCAGTGTCATCTTCAGTGATCTTTCTGATGTATCAAAATCCGGAAAGGGTGGATTACACAAAAACCATACAAAACATATTATGACTTCACCCATAGCACAAATGCAAACTAAGTATGTTGAGATCCGAGCCTTCATCCATTTTCTTGACTCACTGCCAGGCTTTGTGGCATTGAAAGCGATAACCACAGTTATGGTTTTAGCCAAAACTGATGATACAGAAATGGCAAATATAATTCCAAATGCTGCCTGGCGGAAAAAGCAAGTAATGGTGTGTGGACGTCCAATAAATAATAAGGAGCAGAGGAAGCACAAAGTAAGAGATAGGAGAAGGATGTAACTGAGGTCTCTGTTATTGGCTTTCACTATGGGAGTCTCCCAGTGTTTCATAAATATGGACAGAATTGCTACAGTGAGAGCCGACAGCACAACTGCAAGGAGAGATAATGCAATTCCCAAAGCATCTTCATAGGACAGAAAGTCTATGGTTCTGGAGATACACTTGTCTCTTCTCTCATTAGACCACTGGTGTTCAGTGCATTTGATGCAGTTTTCCATATCTAAAAGATAAGCGAGATCTAATAATAAATATGTATTATAAATTGTGTAGCTATATTAAAGTGAACCTGTCATGTTTTTAAAATCAATTATACAGTACTGTGCACCTAATATCAAGCAATCCATCAAACTAAATCAAGTTTTCTATATAACCCATAGTTGAACAATTTATAAAACATTAAAATAGTCTATAATATCCATATTTCATCAAATAAAATCTTCAAACCCAAAGCCTGAAAGTATTTTATCTGTGCTTTAAACCATACAAAGATTATGTGTACCTTAAATATGAGTAGGGCCCACCTAACCATCTTATCTAGAATTGTATTGTGACTCTGTCTTCCTTCATATTGTAGTGTTGTGCAAACTGTTGGCGCTATATAAATCTTGTGTAATAATAAATATAAACTTCACTCTGACTTAAAGTGATGTAAAATGGCAGCCTAAATAAAATGCTGACACCCTTTAGTGAGAAAACACAGTGAGCACTGCTACAATACTGAGTTGTGCACAGGTATAAGTAAGAAGAAGATGAAGATTTTTTTTAAAACATACAGCTAGAGATGTAATAGTTGTTCTTAGCCTGTTCTATAATACGTGTAGTATATATGTAGCAGTTTGTAATAACTAAGTATGAGATAGGCACAGTAGCAAACATCCCCACACATGTCCACACAGCAGCTCTATCGGTAGCTTAGGAAGAAGAAGCATTTAGAAACTTCAACACAAACACAAACAAGAGTGCACTGGAATAGTGTAGGATGTTTCATTCACTAAACTGATTTAAAAAGAATTGCGCTCACAAGCGTGATCCCTGTATGATGACATGTAAGCGAGAGAGAATTATGACTCAGGTCTGATCATCAAAAGGTTCTCACAGCATGAGTAGAACCAGGAATGGAGTGAATAGGGTGCATGCCAATCCTGGAAGCTGGTTGACTATTGCTGGTCACTAGCAATGCACTCCCTTAACTCTACTTTACCCAATCTTCTTGGTGTGTGAAAACATGCTGTGTTTAGGTGTATGTCCATAGTCATGTCTTGAGTGCCTAATAAGGAAACCTTCTGACAACATTGCAACATTAGTCCTTTACATATAAGGGCATAGTAAAAGTCTTTAAAAAAGACTTTAACAACATGGTGATATCTGCAGGGCTATTCACAAAGCTGCTGAAGGCAGCCGAGTGAATAACCGGGCCAAAGTGAATGAAGCCGAACGAGGCTCGGGTATTCACTCCAGCTCTGTATGGCTGATTTCAGCCGAGGGACTTCAACTCAGCCGATCCAACATCTGGATCAGCTGAGCCTTCAGCAGGCCATTCTCCCCACTTCGGCTGTCACTGTGGCTCAGTCAAGCCGAAGCATATGCTGAGCCGCTCGGGCCACCTTCGGCTGCTGTACGGGGTATTGAGAATAGCCCTTTGTGAGCAGCCCTTTGGTTCGACTGAACTGAAGGGCTCTGGCAGCCGAAGAGAGCCAAAGCTACGGCTGGATCCTTCGGCTCTTTAGTGCATAACCCCCTTAGTCTCCTTAAATATGGTGGCTTTTAACACAGGTAACTAATTTCCTTTCATTTGAACATGACTAAAGGTCAATACCAGGCGGGCGATGCTGTACCAGGCACAAGACAGGATCGTAGTTGAAGAACAGGCCATTGTCAATACCATGCGGGCAACGTGGTACAAGAACAGCATGCAGAAGCGGAGTCAGGAACAAGCTATGGTCAGAGTACAGAGGATCAGTCGAATGGTCAGAACAAGCCAGGTCAGTAACAGGGAAACAGGATCAAGATAGCTGGTAGCTGACGTCCACTCAGCACTGGACATCAGAAAAACGCAGTTTAAATAGCCTGTCTGGCTCCAGAGTCTGTAGTACGTGCGCAAGCACTCACGCATGCACACCTTCGAGTGCACATATTCGTCCACGCAGAGGCACATGCACGAGCATGACTCCATGGGCCAAACCGTGCGAATGCGCAAATGCTAGTGGAACGCCACTGAGAGAGCCGTCTTGACAGGCTTCTTGACACAAAAGGTGCAAGTGCCGTTTTCATGTGCTGAGGTGTGCTGTCTCCCTTTTCAGAATTAATGGCCTACCTTAGCACAGCGTTGGCTAATGCAGCATATAGTGTATCCATCCATAGTGTGAATAGCAGAAAGGGATGGCAGGGTACTATAGTAGCTTGTGAAAAAAAATCACAGCACCCTACTATAGTACCCCTTGCAAGAGCCCTGATGCAAGTGTGCTGGTTCTTGGGAACTTCTTTTGTAAGTCAACCTCATAATATTCAAAGAGGAACTTTACCCCAAACATTATTTTTTTAGTTTTAGGTGGAAAGAGGTAGGATTGGTCTACTTTAGGGTCATTAAAGAGAAATTCCAGGGATTTTAAATGTTAACTTGCAGTGGGGCTACTCCCGCACTCCAAGGGTTAACTGTTGTTTTTTGTCTCGGGAAATAAAGAAGAAATACCCACCTGATCCTCGAGCCTGCTTGGCTGTTAGACTGGTCAGCCTCAGGTCCCCACAGCCCCCCACAGCCTCTACTCCCCTGGGCCCTGGTGGTCTAAGGTCTCCTGAATCATCACGTCTAATAAAGTATATTAGATGTGAGGACGCCGAGGGACGTGCCACAGCGGGAGCAGAGGGGGAGAGAGGTGAATGGTCACTGCTGCAGGACCGAGGATCGGGGAGTATGTCTTCTTTTTTCGGTCCCCTGCATGTGGTGTGAACCAGCCCTAAATCTAAATTTTAATTTTGTATCATGGCTCACTGTATACAGGTGCAAATAATTTCTTGTGCGTAATATATTTCAAAGTTCCATACCTGGAGATCCTGCCAGTAACAGCACTTTCTATTGCAAGCTGATAACAAATAGTGATGGGCTGAACACCCCCCTGTTCGGTTCGAATTCGAGTTTTCAAAGATGGGAAAAGTTCAAATTCAAACTCAAACTCAATGCAAGTCTATGGGGGTAGAACTTTGAAAATAAATTGACCCCATTTTGAAGGCTTATTTGCAAGTTAATGGCCATAAAAAGGTGTATGGGGATTCGGGGTACTGCCCCGGGGGACATGAATCAAGGAAAAAAACACTTTTAAAAAATAAAATTTTTAAACGAGCACTGATTTTAACATCACCTAAAGTGAAAGAATAAAAATTCCTTTAAATTTCGTGCCTGGGGGGTCCCCTTAAACTGCCTGTATAGTGGCGCATCTGTACGAGGTATAGAACCTGCTGCAGCGAAACTGCAAACAATAAAACCCAAAAGACATGTTTTTGACAAGTCTTTTACTTTAAAAAAAATAGTATCCACCGATGTAATCCAGTGTCAATCATGACGCCCAGCGTTGTCCACGACGATGACTCGACGGAATAAAAAAAAAACAATAAAAAATAAATAGAAATAATTTTTAAAAAAGGTTTTCTTATGATTTTATTCAACTGAACATTTTAAAAGTTTTTTTCTTTGCACTTAATTTTATTGCTATTACATAGGGAGTGATATATAGTATGACTTGCAGTAACACCCGATAATGGTGTAACGGGGGTTTTACCATATGTTACCCCAATGAACTACATCATGTGTGCCATGGTGCAATGCCAGTTCAGGGAAAGGAATCTGGTCCAGCTTTCCTTAACAGGGGAAAGATTCCTTCCTGATCTCCAAAGGCAACATCCCACAGGGTAATTGTTTATAAATGTTAAACTGACTAGAACCAGCTTGTGTGGAGCACAATTCCACATTTCTACAGCTCTTATTGTAAAGAACCCTTTCTGTATGTGGAGGTTAAACCACAGATGTAACTAAATAAAACATTCCTATTTTTTCTCTTCCTTAAGGTGGCCATACACCTTATAACCATTGCACGACTTTCATTGTGCGATGGTTGTAAGGTAATTAAAATCTCGTACGATCTGCCCATCTTGGACAGGCAGATTGTACTTGCGATCATCACAAGCCCTCCCCACCGCGGAGTGCTTGCGATGATTCCAATGTTGAGCGGGCTGTGTGTGCTTGCGTACACTGGCCGTTCGGCATTTGTCTTCCGAGCACGCCACTAACCCAGCCGAAAATCGTACTATTCTCTGCGGTTTTTCGAGCGTGCTCGGAAGACAAAAGGCGTGCGACCGTACAGTAGAAACACGCCTTCCATACACTTGCCGATTATTGTACAAACGTGGTATCACCTGCGATTATCGTATGATAATCAGCAGGTGTATGGGCACCTTTACAATTTCAACACACTTTAAAAATGATTGCACGTTAAAATGTAGCCAGTGGCAATACTAAGGTTCAGGCACAAATCATTAATGATTGATGAGACTTACCTGTGCTGTTAGATATCTCCCCCTCTGAGCACAGAACACAGTCATAGCAACATGTTTGCTGGGACTTTCTGAGAGCTTTTCTGTATCCCGGAAGACAACTGTTACTGCACACAGAACGAGGAGCCTAGGAAATAAATGAATACATGTTTGTTATAAGCATGTGATGTAGAACTGAAGCCAAAACTTTTTTTTTCTACTTTTGAATAGAGTAAAGGAGGGTTATAACCCCTATCAGCTTTTTTTTGCCATCCGCCACCCATTGGAGAGATTTAGCTATTTTCTTCCGGTCCGATAGCCACAACAGGAAGTCCGAGGAAATCTCTCCAAAATGAGGGAGATGCGCAGGGGTTAGCGGGGATTTGTGTCCCATCTAATCTTGTTCTAATCTCAACCCAAAATTTTAGATTTTCTTTCACTTTCAGTGATAATGGTCATCAGGACAAATAGAGGGGATGGATCTCCCTAATGGGGACACAGACAGCAATAAAAACCTGATAGGTGATCTAATCCCTCTCCACGCTATCAAAAACAAATAAAGTTTTGGCATCAGTTGCACTTTAATCCTTCATCCTGACGATCTCAGGAGAGAGCAGTTTACCCTCTTAACCTACCTACAGCTTACTTAACTGTATATTTAAACCATTCCCAAATATACATAACATCACCTCAATAACACTATTGGGGTTATTCACAAAGCTAGCCGAAGGATCAGCCGTAGCTCCATATATATTCACTGTAGCCCGTACAGCTCCCGAAGTTGGCCGAGCGGCTCGGTTGAGCCGAAGTCATATGCTTCGGCTCGACTGAGCTGAGATGAAATCCGAAGTGGGCCATTGGCCGGCCAAAAGCCTGCTACTGACAGCTGGGCGGAGCCAGGGGATGCTGATCTGTCATTACAATGAGAACTCGGCGGCCCGCTGAGTTCTCAGTGTGTAATGACAGTTCAGCGTCCCCTGGTTACCTGTAACATTGCCGAGTTCTCATTGTAATGACAGATCAGCATCCCCTGGTTACCAGGTAACCAGGGGACGCTGAACTGTCATTACACACTGAAAACCTCAGCGGAGCCGGCCGTGATATCACGGCGGCTCCAACGAGTTCTCATTGTAATGACAGATCAGCGTCCCCTGGTGATGAGAACTCTGCAATGTTACAGGTAACCAGGTGACGCTGAACTGTCATTACACACTGAGAACTCGACGGAGCCGGCCGTGATGTCACGGCCGGCTCAGTCATGTTGTTATTAATTGGCCCGGACCTGCTCTAGCAGGTAACACTGCTAGCTCTGCCTAATAGTTTTCTAATTTTTTTTTCTACTTTTTTAAACTCTTTTTCTATTCTGCTCAGTACCACAGATGTACAGAGAGAATAGCCAAGCCGAATGGCGCTCAGCGGCTCTCGGCTAGTCACTCACTGCTGTTCGGCCCCTATGAGAATAGGCCGAACAGCAGCGAGTAGCCTGCCGGAGGTTCGGCTCAGCCGATCCAGATGTTGGATCGGCTGAGTCAAACTCCTTCTGTACTTCGGGTCGGCTCACTTCACTTTGGGTCGGTTATTCACATGGCTACATTCGGCAGCTTTGTGAATAATCCTGTATGTTTTGGGTATGCCATGCCCACTTTACTCACTCCCGCTTCTCCAGTTATTGAGATGTATCTGTTAACATTAGGACAGATAAGAATCAGATCATCCCACTGGCATTGTCACCACATTGTCATATTTTTTTAAAGTGAATCACTTCAAGACCTCATTAATTTCCAACTTATATTATGACCTCCACCAGGAAGCAGAAGTGGCAACTCACCAAAATCATTAAACCCCAAATATACATTTTGTTCAAATCCTTTCCTAGTGAGAATTATTTTCTGTGCAAACTCAACCACCACCATACCATAATGTAAGGCTGGTAACTCATCGGAAGGTTGGGTCTGAGGGTCAATATGCACTTATGTACAGTAATAACACCATCTGGAATCAGCAATGGACTTTGTATCATGCATCTCTGAAATTATTATTCCAAGAATCCAAGGCTCTGACTTGCAACAGAATTCGTCCAATAACGAATTTCGTTGCGTCAAAATGACATTAGGGGGAACAAAAATGACAGTCTGCAGAAGATGAAAAAAAAAGCCTGAGGTTCCCCCCCAATTCATACCAGACCCTTTAAGTCTGGTAGGAATGTTAGGAGAATGCCAATTCAAAAGCAAAGGAAAAAAAAAAAAACTTTTAACTTGACTCGCCCTGGAATTGAACCTAGGACCTTAGCAATGGCAAGCCTGTGCTTTAACCACTACTCTATAGCCTCTGTACTGTAAGTATAGATGTCCGAATTTCGGGAAATCGGGAATTTCGGATTCGTTTGCATTCGTCTTAGCTGTAATTCGGAATTCGGATGCATCCAAATCTCCGAATTTCCGAAAAATTCGTCCAAAACGAATTTCGGAACGAACCGAATCACACATGTCTAGCTGATAGTACAAAAGCACCCCACTGCTTAGTAGCATGCATGAAGGTGTCAGTGCTCAAAGCTCCACCCTACGTGTTTAGTCCAACATGGACATTGTCAGGGTCTACAGCCACTGGCGTACATTGAGACTATTTAACAACAGACCAGAGGTGAATGCCTTTATCCACCCCCATTAATGGCCTCAGAGCAAACATGATAGACATTTAAAAAAACTTTCATAAAACAAACACTGTTAATATGCATTCATATATGAATAAAAGCAAATCTTTATATGTTGCAAGTAGCTAAAAGTTTATATGAATAAAAGCAAATCTTTATATGCCGCAAGTAGCTAAAATAGGCCATATTGTATTCACCACCACATACAAAAGGATTAGGGGAGGAACAGTCTCCAGAAGCTGCTAGGGGCGTTTATTCCCCCTAATCCTTCTATGTGTGTTGATAAATCCATTATGGCCAGAGTGACTACTGCTTGGTGTGGTTCTCCATATTAACAGATATTGTATATTCTGCTATGATCTTCTCTTTCAGTCACAGACATTGTTCCCAGCAGTCAATGTTCACACGAGATTCTTCCTTGTATACTGCAGACATTGAAAGCAAAGCTCTGTTTGGTGATAGACAATTCTTTAGTATGTTGAAGTTAGGATACCTGTTTGGTGTGGTTGTCCACTAGAGGACTGCATTAATTACATGAACATCTAAGGTGTTTTGGAGATTTTTCTGTTAACTCAGATCATCTTCAATCATCCTAAAGACACAATTTGAAGCTCACCGGCTACAGATATACACCCCACTCTTTAAGTCCCCTTCTATCCCCTGTAGACTATGGGCTATGACTACTCAATACTCATACACACTGTATATATTTAGAAATACACAAGCTTACCGCAACTCTTAGAAACAAGCAGAGTCAACCACCTACCCCATCATTGAATCTAATGTAACCTACCTACTTCAATGTATCTGTAAATGGTAATGGTGGGGTTGTGAAGGGTTTAGACGGTGTTAGCCCTCTCTGTGATGATTTTCCTTTATACAGTGACCGTCCAGCCTGTGTTTTTACTGTGTTGAAGTTTCAATTTTTTTAAATAAATTTGTACGAATAAAAAGATATTTTATCAGTAAAGTTGCATCTGAATTGTAAATCATTGTGGCACCTGTAATGTCCCAGCCATAGATTGTCCAGTAGACCCCATTTTTATTCAGATTCAGTTCAGTAACTCTCACAGGTCTTTTTCCCACCCAACCCTCTGACCGGACAGTCAAAGGAGAAGCAGAAGACAGATAAGCTCAACTCATCACTCTGCTCTCTCCTTCTCAGCTTGCTTCTTGCACTGAATCACAAATGCTTTGTTCCTTGTGCTGCTTCTTGTGCAATAGAAGAGACTGCAAGAAGCTGATACCAGATCAAATTCGGGTACAAACACTACTTACATTTAAAGTTGTATAGGAATGTACATGAATTCCATAGCAATAACAAGTCTGCTGGGGTATGACTAGTGACTTATCAGTAGCTGATGTAAGCTCTGTTGCCATTTTACCATGCCTTATGAAACCATCCGCATATGGGCTACACACCTAATTTATCTTGGCAGGCAAAGCCTCAGGTAGTGCCCTCTGTCTTTTAGAATCCGTAAGGTTTTCCCCTTGTGAACTCTGGTGGTGAGATCTATGCCAGGTCCATTCAGAAAGAAAAAAAAACCCCCAAACAATGCACTTATGTTGCTTCGTAATTTGAAATCTTTTTCTGGTGGGTAATAATCAAGCTATAATTGTTGTCACAATGGGGCTTTAGACACAAATGTACCTACATAATACAATTGTGTGTAAGAAACGCTATGTCTATGCTTGCAGAAAGCTTTTAGGGGAACATGCTGCAGATACAGAATTATCTAGCAGTGGACACTTTAGTAACATAATGGCAAGGGCATAATGGGGGGCATTTATCAAAACTGGAGCAAACAGAATCTGGAGCAGTTGCCCATAGCAAACAATCAGCATCTTGTTTCAATTTGCTCAGGTAAGATTTGAAAGGGAGAGAGAGAAGATGATTGGCTGCAGTGCAAATCTGCCCCAGGTTTTGTCTGCTCCAGTTTTGATAAATCTCCCCCAATGTGTGCAATGGCACAGCATAGTTAATAAAACTGTAAAGTTTATCAAGTTGTTACCCTGCCTTACAGTACATACTTACCAGACAAATGGTACTGAATTGCAACTAGTGATGAGAGAATCCATCAAAATTCAATTTGCTTGAAGTTTGGAGAATTGCATTGACGGTCACGGGGGGAGGGGGAGTGAACCCTGATAGCCTGGTGACTAAGTGCAACAGCGCAAAACATGTCAAGGCAGTTACCTACTGCATGTGCTTTTTGAAATAATGTCTTCTGTAAAGTCTCATTAATGGTCTCTGTTTGTGTTCATGGTGAGTCTTATAGTAAATACTGCCCATTTGTAAAGCTAATAGGTAAGCTATTGTCACAAATGGCATGGGAAGCAGGGCACTTTCATGAGGGAACTCTGACAATGGCAACTATTTATTTTTTTTGTTTTACATGAAAAATTAGAACACAAAAAATTAAATACAGAATTAGAACTCCAGGGATCTTCCGTGAGTTGATGGTTGGGTAAATCCCGAATCCTAGTCAGTTCTGCACATCTGTAGAGCTAATAGGTAATCTATTGTAAAAAACAGCATGGGAAGCAGGGCACTTTCATGGGAGAACTGTACTAATGGCAACTATTCTTTTTTTCAAATGAAAAATTAGAACTCCATGGGATCCTCCATTAATTCATGATTGGGCAAATCCAAACCTCATCCCTAGTTTTGACAAAAGGGTGGTCACACTACGCAGTTCTAATACAGGTGAAACTCGAATAATTAGAATATCATGCAAAAGTAATTGCAGTAAGTGCTGCAAAAGGGGCCCAAACCAAGTACTGAGTACATATGCATGCTTGTACTTTTCAGAGGTCCGATATTGTTCTATGTACAATCCTTGTTTTATTGATTGCATATAATAATCTACTTTTTTGAGGTTGTGGATTTGGGGTTCTTGGGGTTTTCATGAGCTGTAAGCCATAATCATCACAATGATGACAAATCACGGCTTGAATTATCTTGCTTTGCATGTAATGAGTCTATCTCATATATTTGTTTCACCTTTTAAGTTGCATTAGTGAAATAAATGAACTTTGCACGATATTCTAATTATTCGAGTTTCACCTGTAATTGTACTGGTGTTTACCTCTTTGAAAATAGGATGCCATTGGATGAGCTTTTCATCGACAACAAGTTGCTTTCCTGGAGGTGCAAAACTGCTGTAGCTTCCAATCTGTATATATTTTGTTGTTTTATTGGGCGTGACGTACCAGTTCATTATGTCATATTCTCCTGCAGTTCCTCTGTTCTCAAAATGGAAATTCTCACCCGATGATGTTTTAAAATTAACATTCTTAAGATATTTATTGAGCTGGGAAAGTAACAGGATGAGACAAAACATGTAAACATAAGATCCAGTGGAGGACAAAGTGACCAAACGGGCCCCTGTCAGAAAAACATTTTAGGACCACTTTCAACTGGGATAGACAGATAGACACATAGGTAGATAAGTAGAAAGATAATAGGCTGCATGACCTTTTCTAAGGGGGGGGG
>NW_017306673.1:327384-345730 GCF_000935625.1 Nanorana parkeri | reverse complement strand
CCTGATGGTGACAACAGTATACAATGTGTTTTGAAATGGCCACTTGCAGTCTCCAATGGAAGGCTGTGTGGGAATGTGGGAGCACAATTAAAAGACATGTACAGAGTGTTGTCACTTCATTACAGAAAGTGGTTGAACAAGGACCCTAATGGCAGGATCACCGGATAATACAGTATTTTAATGAAAGGTGCAGATTTATAAATATTAAAAATTATTTTTGAAGAAACATTAACATGTTAAAGATTTTATTTGCAGATAGTATAATTTTGCATAACCTTCAATCAACATATTCCCTGGATCAGATATGACCAGTGTATAGAAATCAGGAATGTCACCTAAAAATTAAGACCGTTTATATTAATGGTAAAACAAGGGTCTGATTTGTGTTCAACATTTAACAGGGTTTTAGCGGGCACCTAAACACACATTCACAATAGAGCACAACTGCTCTAAACGTCTCAATATGGTAGACACTTACACATACTGGGTATGTGAAGTGCTAAAAATAATAGGAGAAATATGAAATTAGGCTTCATAAATAATATTATGACATGACTAATCCTTCTTTAAAGTCACACTAAACTCCGGAGTTAAATCTTAAAAACGCATTCATGTACCTTAACTATTAACAAAAATGTATCTTTTTTGTGTATCACTCGGCTGTAGATCCTCAAATCATCTCTGAATTGCTGCTGACAATGTGCTTCCTTCTGGAGGGTGGCTACTTTTGTTCCCCATGGTCCCTGTGCGTGTTGTAAAGTAGCCACCGCTCCAAGCTCACTTCCATGATGGACTACAAACTCAGGTTTAGTTTACTCATTTGTATTGAGATTGTAGTCACAGTAGTGACCCTGAAGCAGTGGCTACTTTACAATACACACAGGGACCATGGAGAACAAAAGTAGCCCCTCTCCAGAAGGAAGGACTCAATTCAGAGATGATTTGAGGATCTACAGCTGAGTGATACACAAATAAGATACATTTTTGTTAATAGTTAAGGTACTTGAATGCATTTTTAAGATTAAAAGGAGAACTATGAGGTGAGTGATTTCCACTCATCCTCATAGTAGGAACCTACCTGTGACAAAGAAGCTGTCACAGGTCGGCTGTATCGATCGGGTAGTGAGCAGAAACATGCACCGATCCGCTCACTTCATGATCGTCTCCCTGCAGTGAGCAGTGACTGTCCATCACAACTCCCCGCATTGATTTCCCCCTCCCCTCTCCAATCCTCCAGCACTGAGTGGAGGAATGAACGAGGAAGGGGGCGGGCACAGCTGGCTCTGCCTCTAGATAGGCAGAGCCAGCTGTCACTCACGCAGCTAGGTGGATCTCGACAGTATTGTCCGGCTCCATCCCGGCTTTGGTTAACTGGAGGAGGTTAGTATATGTCCTCCCGTGACACTAAAGAGAACTATGGGGAAAAACACTTACCCCATAGTTCTCTTTTAACTCCTGCGTTTAGCATCACTTTAAGTTCATATTGTTTACGCAGTTGTCACAAACTTATAGCTAATAAAACAATACATGATGGTTCCTGATTGGCAGCCAAGGGAAACTGTATTGTTGTTTGCAATGCAGAATATATTACTTAACGCATAGGTAAAGTAAAAGCTATGTGTTTTACCTTAGATGATTGAAAAACTGATCCGAGATATGATTTTGGATCGGTCTGTGGATTTTTTCTTGAGTACACCCAGTCATGTATTGCATAAGCCATTGCATAAGTAGCTCTGTAAATAGCATAAGTTAACCTAAAGTTGTTGACATCAAAAATAGATTCATATGATGTCATTGTTTCTTTTCCAGTGCAATTCTTTGCATATCCCAGTTTGTCTCTAAATGTGGTCTCATTTATGGGTAAACAACGAAAGGCATCTCGCCACACTGCGGCGGTGAATATGTCATCTGGGAAGGTGAGCGGGTTAGCACTATAGATGAATTCTTTTAATCCTGGAATTTCTCCTTTGTGAATAGCAAATGCGAGTGAACCATTAAATGAGGTTAAATAGGAGTCCTGTGTGACCACGGACAGTGTGGATGGTATAATCCACACTTTTCCGGGTGTGGAAAACTGAAGACTGTACATAAAGTCAGTAAATGCCACGCCAGTAAAGAAAGCAAGTACAACATTTGCAGATGAGTATTTTACAGCATCCATTGCTGGGGCTGCGCTGTTGAGCTGTATGTTTGCTATGACTTGAAAGTAGGCGATACAGATTCCATTTTTAATGAGTAGGTTTTTAATGTTATTACTCCCTCTGAGGTTATTTTCATCATCGGTGGTAATGATTCCAACCCATGTCCAGCCAAAATATTTGACGAGCTGTACAAAACCATCATACTGACTTTGTTCAGTTGGCACAGTCCGAAATAAAGATGGATATATGGAAGTATCACCTATATCTGAATCCTGAGCTCCATAGCTAACCTAAAAGCAATGGAAGTATGTTAGATGATGGAAAATGCAATGGGACACAGAGAATGCATGTCTAGTTTATTATATCTGGGAAACTCAGATGGGAAATTCTGGTGGTGTTATTATGAATGACAGAGCCCTTTGGCTTTCCAACGTACATCCGAAAAGTGACTCTGTTGCTATCATAACAAAACTTAGTGAGAGGAACCCTGTAAAAGAATAGGCTGAACACTTACATGGCCAGTAGGCGCATGGGAAATCTTTGGACTCTTGCAGAGCTAAAGGTACTGCTGCTATCAGATGCTGCTGGGTGTGAGATTGAGAGTCCCCTGCCATGTCCTGTGGTTTGTCTCACTGGCCCCTATCTCAGCACTGTGTTTTTTAGTGACATAGGCCAGAGGGAGGAACCCCAGTGTACGAAAGTGGACACACTGTGCATCCCAAATGAAAGGGGTGTCTGAAGGTCTTGAAGATTTCCTGAGTTTTCTGACAGGTTTTTACAGGGTTGAAATTTTAATCATAGCAGGTGGGTGGCTTAAATGAAATCTCACTGCTATGTTATATCTAAAAATGATAACTAACAATGCTGTTTTCTGGATACTTTCATGGTAATCAGTCAGAGGTGCCGGAACTATAAATGGTTTTTTTTTTTTAATCCTAACGTTTTTGCTAAATGCTGTTGCAATGCCTTTAAGGATACCGCTGCATGAGTGAACAAATGTTATATTTTACTATCACTTACTTTCTGCTTTTTAGCAAATAATAGCACATTTAGCTCTAATCACCTTCCTATTGTTATCAGTCCAAGTTTAACTCATTTCTCACATATGTATAGGTAGATTTGCAAAGCGCAGTAGATTAACATGATAAGAAAACCCATCCTGTGCTAAGTTGTCATATTTGCTCAAATCCTAGTGGTATCTTAAGATCTTTTTAGGCCCTATTGTCACATGTGCTCCCTGGTAATGTGCAGAGAATCATGAGTTTTACTGTGCATTACTGATCTCCAATGCAGTGCGTTGTGGCGCCATTCATTTTAAATGGCAGCTTAATGCACATTGGCAGTACACCACAACACCACAACACACCGACGTAAACCATCTGAAAGCAGTGGTGCGACACGTTGAAAAAAGTAAAATTTTTCATGCATTGATGTGCAAAGTTTAAAATGAATAGTCTGCGTGCATCAAAAACAAACTCCCCCCTGTGAAGAAAAAAAGTGAACCGTGAAATCACAGCACACAAAAACGTGCACAAGGGTGCTTGGTCCTTCAATAAAGAAGGGAACTCGATTCCCGACCCCCGGGGCGCAAGGCTCCTGACAGGGGTTGAGACTGTTGGTCCACCAACCCGAAGGCCGGTGGACCCCGATCCTTTGGGGACCTGCCGAAACAGGTCCCACACAGTACTAAGTAGGGGGCTCTCCCGAAGAGAGACCCCCCCTGGGTTGGGAGGAGACAGAGAACCCTATATTAGGGCACAGAATCTCCTCCCCGAAGGAACCTGCACCCGCTGCATCTGTGGGTCAAAACGCTTTTTAAAAAAGCCAATCGTGCATCGTGCATTAAGTGCAATAAATAATACTAAAGTGCCAGTGCACCACGCTGACAGGCCTTAATGCACAAAAAATGCCTTGCTTTAATGCAACAGTCTGGCCTTAATCTTTGCAGTTGTGGGCTATGATCTACTAATACTAAAGTTTACACCTTATACCTACTTGTGGCAGATTATAGACCCCAGAAATCTTGGCCATGATTTTGGTTGAAGAGGAGAGCATATGTCCAACGATTCCAGCCAAGGCACCCCGCTTGGCACACTGGTAATTTGGAACAGCATTTTGTGAGCCTGTCAGTACTTTCAAAATGCTTTCCACGGCCTTGCTTTCATATGCGCATGAATCGAAAATGTCAAATCCGAGTGTGACGTTAGGAAGCACAGAAGGATTTTTGTTTATTTCCTCTATGGCATACATAAATGCCAGGCTATGCCTGTAGTTCTGAAAGACTAGTCTGAAAATAAAAAAATTTAATGATTTATGATACTAATAATGCACAGTTCACATTTTGTACAAAACATATATTTAAAAAAATAGTAGTATCTCTCTATACAATCAACTTTAGATTTACCGAAACTGTTTCTGTGAAATTCAGATGGGAAGTTCCAGTTCCCAGAGGGCTTATCTAAACTATTAAATCAATTTGTATCCAAACAGGCAGGCCCTTGCACTATATACTTGTTAGTAAACCTAAAGGAGATTGTACAACCAGAATGACCGGAGTGAACTCTTCATAGCTGAGAACTTTGCCAATGTATTTTCTAATAACACATTAAACATACTTTCTTTGAATTGATAAATGGCGGCATTCATTTTTAAAGAGGTAACAACAATGATCTCTACAAGCCCTCAAAATTTCACTCTGTTCGTCAGCAGGTCTCCAGTCTCCCTCGAATTGTCAATAGTCTGTAAAAATACTTCTGTGGCTGTCATCATAATTCAGACTAGCAAGCAGCCAGTGAAGTGTCCACACCCGGCATGCATAAACCTGTCCAGGGGTCTGGGACTAATTGTGGTCGGCCTGGAAGTCCCTGGCCCAGAGTCCTATGATCTGCAAAGAGGTTACTCTGGTCATTCTGTCTACAAACTTGCCGTGGCATTCACACACTGTGCCTGATGGGAAGTTTACATTGCTCTTTATTAGTCTGCTAAATCCTGGTCCCCCAGCTGCCCGGAGTTAATTTTATCAATCTAACCCTTCAGTTAGTGACAATTTCTGGCTTTTTTTTTGGAGTCTAAAATTGCAGAAGCAGATATTGCTTTTTAAGTACATTTACTACAGCTTGCCTGGCTCTGTGTGATTTAGTGAGGGTAGGATGCAGTGACAAGGCCTCTTTAAAACTTTTACTGGAAAATGTGTCTTTTTTTTTTGCTTAGCTTAGAAAAAAATGAAATTTTTATTTAAGAAACTTGCAGCATCTTTAGGTATATTTAAAGTCAGAGATTATTTCTTTTTTTTTACAACCCCAATTCCAAAAAAGTTGGGACGCTGTGTAAAATCTACAGAAAAACAAGGTGCAATGATTTGCAAATCTCATAAACTCATATATTGTTTACAATAGAAAACAGAAAACATATTAAATGTTTAAAATTAGAAAATGTACCATTTTAAGAAAAAAAATATGGTAATTTTGAAATCGATGACAGCAACATAACTAAAAAAAATGGTTTAGCATCCCCTCTTCTTTTAACAACACTCTGTAAACGTCTGGGAACTGAGGAGACCAGTTGCTGGAGTTTTGGGAGAGGAATGTTGTCCCTTCTTGCCTGATTGAGGATTCTAACTGCTCAACAGTCCTGTCATATTTTTCATTTCAAGATATTTTCAGTTATTGAAAGGTCTGGATTACAAACAGGCCAGTTAAGCACCTGGACTCTTCTACAACGAAGCCATGCTGTTGTCATAGATGCAGTACGGTATGTGGTTTAGCATTGTCCTGCTGCATTATGCAAGGCCTTCCCTGAAAAAGTTGTCATCTGGATGGGAGCGTATGCTGCTCTAAACCCTGGATATATCTTTCAGCAATGATGGTGCCTTTCAGGATGTGCAAGCTGCCCATTCTGGTACTGACAGCTTGGTGCCAGATAGCACAGCATACCTTCAGAGTCCAGGTCTCGATGGGACAGGGCTATTTTGGCAGAAAAAGGGGATTAGAGAGCTGCAGCCTTAATAATTACTGGATATAAATAAAAAGTGATCATAAAACTTAATTTACCATAAATTAACATGTAAGGCTGTTTCTCAAAGAAAATTAATGTTTATGTGCCTGATAAAGAAAAATGGGTATGAGATTGTATGTAATTAGGTTTTAGTTTCAGATCTGCTCCTAATGTGCACATTCTGCCAATTGTCACTAATATTTAATATATGGAGGACTGTTATTTTTTCTTTTTTATAAATGTTTCCCACATGTATTATTCTCATTTCATTTATCTGTCCTAGCCCTGATAAAAGATGATTTTCTAGCTCCCAAAACGCTTCAGCTGCCTTTTGCATTCCTGTTATCACTTTTGGAAATAGTAGAGATCTTTTGACTGATGTTTATTTGGCACTATTTTTGGCTTAACTACATAGGAATTTCCAAATTTGGGTCCACTCAATTATTTAGGGATTCCTGCTTTGTGGAGAGCTGCAAAGCCCAAGGCTCAATTAATTACTTTTTTACAGGTTAAAGGTTGTTGTCTAGCACCTCGCCTCTACCTTTGCTTGATCAATAAAAACCTAGCAGGGGTTCTATGCTTCCTACCCATCCAAATTAAAAAAAGTGCCTTAGATACTATTGAACATACCTGTCTGATCTTGCCCTTAGCAGAAAGTCTATCTATATGTGGAGTAATTAATCCAGGAAAAGAATGTGACTGTCTTTCATAAAAAGCAGAAAGAAATGTATTGTACTGTATTGTATTGTACTGTACTGTATTTTTCCAGATTTGAAGATAAATTGTAAAGTGCTTCAATGGGGTTTGGGTTGCCTTTCCCTGAAACAGTACTGGAGGTTATAGGAAAAAGACTAGAATGAATGGTTTAGAGATCCTCTTCCCACCCTTAAAGCCTTTCTAAATCCAAAAGCAAAAATGTAATATATTGCAGCCAAACAATACTTAAATATAGTGACGACATTCGTTTTTTTTTAGCCCTTGTTTCATTTATTTTCACCAGGTAAACCGACCAGTAAGTCGGCAATTTTCAACTTCCTGTTTTGATTTGGAAAGAGTACAGGGCATTGATAGAGTCCTTTACAAATGTAAGATGTCACTGGGGGGCTCGGTATGTCAATCCTAGATTACAGTGAAGAGTATACAGTATTTAAAGTATGTCTAACGCCCAATTTATTTTTCTTTTGAATAAAGTAAAAAACAGGAGAGGAATAGAATAAGATTGCAGTGTTGTTGCTAAAGCTTCATCCTGTACACAGATAACACTTATTGCTTATGATGCAAAATCAGAGTAGTAGCTACATTCCTCAGCCTACAGGCATAATCTGAACTAGGACTTCTACAGATGCCTCATGGAATATGCCAGACACATGAGCCTGAAAGGTTTCTCTAGGTAATAAATACACAGTTTTAATTAATTCTATGGAGATATCAAGAAAAAAGAGACAAGCATTCATGAGTCAGGTTCAGAGCAGCCCCCCTCCCTCAGGGCCATGGGTCCAGTAGCACTTGCTGCTTTCTCTACTCTTGTTGCTTCACCACTAAATTCAATACTGCTTTTGGCACGTTACAAGAGGAATATGTGTATCTGATCCTCGTAGCTGACAGGTAGCACTGCACTTCACTTTTATTCTTTTCTTTTTCTCTTATTTTAATTTGTAAAGGGTTGAAAGAGTGGCAGTTGCATGAGTGCTGACACAAAATTAAAAATGGATAACATGCTCTGTAGTCTTTACACAACTATTCCAACTAAAGGTCCCCACACACCTTACGATTATCGTACGATAATCGTATGCGATGGACTTTCCGTCCGATAATCACAAGGTGTGTGGGGACCTTAAAGTGACATTAAACCCTCAGATTTTTTTACATAAAACAATAGTGTAATGTGTGCCTTACTGTAATCCATGGTTGTTTCCCTTCTCTTTGCTCCTCTTCCTTTTAAATATGTATCTGTTCTCATGCTTGGAGAGAACTTCCCTTTTCAGCAGACTGCCTTGTCTCACACGGTGTCTGTGTATAGGCTGTAACCTGAGCCAGCACTACAGGAAGAGGCCCTGAGCTGAAAAGGGAAGTTCTCTCCAAGCATGAGAACAGATACATATTTAAAAGGAAGAGCAGCTAAGTTCCTCTTCCCACCCTTAAAGCCTTTCTAAATCCAAAAGCAAAAATGTAATATATTGCAGCCAAACAATACTTAAATATAGTGACGACATTCGTTTTTTTTTAGCCCTTGTTTCATTTATTTTCACCAGGTAAACCGACCAGTAAGTCGGCAATTTTCAACTTCCTGTTTTGATTTGGAAAGAGTACAGGGCATTGATAGAGTCCTTTACAAATGTAAGATGTCACTGGGGGGCTCGGTATGTCAATCCTAGATTACAGTGAAGAGTATACAGTATTTAAAGTATGTCTAACGCCCAATTTATTTTTCTTTTGAATAAAGTAAAAAACAGGAGAGGAATAGAATAAGATTGCAGTGTTGTTGCTAAAGCTTCATCCTGTACACAGATAACACTTATTGCTTATGATGCAAAATCAGAGTAGTAGCTACATTCCTCAGCCTACAGGCATAATCTGAACTAGGACTTCTACAGATGCCTCATGGAATATGCCAGACACATGAGCCTGAAAGGTTTCTCTAGGTAATAAATACACAGTTTTAATTAATTCTATGGAGATATCAAGAAAAAAGAGACAAGCATTCATGAGTCAGGTTCAGAGCAGCCCCCCTCCCTCAGGGCCATGGGTCCAGTAGCACTTGCTGCTTTCTCTACTCTTGTTGCTTCACCACTAAATTCAATACTGCTTTTGGCACGTTACAAGAGGAATATGTGTATCTGATCCTCGTAGCTGACAGGTAGCACTGCACTTCACTTTTATTCTTTTCTTTTTCTCTTATTTTAATTTGTAAAGGGTTGAAAGAGTGGCAGTTGCATGAGTGCTGACACAAAATTAAAAATGGATAACATGCTCTGTAGTCTTTACACAACTATTCCAACTAAAGGTCCCCACACACCTTACGATTATCGTACGATAATCGTATGCGATGGACTTTCCGTCCGATAATCACAAGGTGTGTGGGGACCTTAAAGTGACATTAAACCCTCAGATTTTTTTACATAAAACAATAGTGTAATGTGTGCCTTACTGTAATCCATGGTTGTTTCCCTTCTCTTTGCTCCTCTTCCTTTTAAATATGTATCTGTTCTCATGCTTGGAGAGAACTTCCCTTTTCAGCAGACTGCCTTGTCTCACACGGTGTCTGTGTATAGGCTGTAACCTGAGCCAGCACTACAGGAAGAGGCCCTGAGCTGAAAAGGGAAGTTCTCTCCAAGCATGAGAACAGATACATATTTAAAAGGAAGAGCAGCTAAGAGAAGGGAAACAACCATGTATTACAGTAAGACACACATTATACTATTGTTTTATGTTAAAAAATCTGAGGGTTTAATGTCACTTTAAGTCATTCAGCAGAATAAAATGTGCAGAAAATAATGAATCATGCATTTTCCTGCAAGTCACACTACTGCTACACAGCTCTCCTCTAGATCAGAGACAAAGATGGAAGCGTACCTTGGGAATATTCTGCCCGCCGTCTGCTGACTTGCACTAATATGCTCTAAGAGCAAAACCAAGCTTTGTATAATGAAGTGTGTAACATATATCAGACAGAAATCCTTCTGACTATGACTGAAATTACATAACTATAGGAACGTGTGAGAAATGGTAGCTTCATTGTTGACCTAGGTATAATCCTGGAAAAGTCAGTCCACTTTGAAATGTATCCAAAGCCAATTAGTTTTCTATTTTGGATGTATAGGGGTACGGGAGAACCACTGCCAGCTTTTTATTGTTGCTGGGGAGATTTACCTAATTCATTTGTCTTAGTGACCGTTGCCACTACAATTTTAAATTGTTACAGTGTGAGGAATAGAGGGGAAATCTCCCAATGAGAACAATTGTTACATTGACAACTATATAAAAGAGAACCTTTTTTTGTTTTTACTTTATCGAAAAGAAATATAAATTGGGCGTTAGACATACTTTAAGTACTGTATACTCTTCACTGAAATCTGGGATTGGCATACCGTGCCCACCAGTGACATCTTGCATTTGTAAATGACTCTATCAATGCCCTTTACTCTTTCCAATGAGATTCACTCTTCCTGCTGAATTCTCCATAATATAAAATGAATAAAAATGAACCATGGGGCACAAGGCCCCTTGGAACAGATGGAGGAATATAAGCCCCAACATCTTAGTACCAGAGTCCCCAGTAAAGTACCCAGAGGAGTATTCTACTTACCAGTATCAGTTTTGAGTGGGTTTTCTCTTTTGGGATAAACCAACATTTCTTTAAACAGTCAGAAAAAGCATTACAATTACAAAGCCATGCTGCTATATATTACAGGCTTACCCGAGACAAGGTGCTGGAATGGGAGTTTCCGTAAAGGTATATATCAGTGGAAAAGTATAACTAAACAATGATATGACTGCTCCCAGGATAACATCACCATCTCTGAAAGTGTTGTACAAGGTAGAACTTTGCAGTATACAGCCAGCGCTTGAATTATTTCCAGCAGCATCAGCAAAAGGTTGGAAGTGTAGCAATGATAACACAATAAGAGACTGTTCATAAAAAATCATTATTAGACAAAGCAGGACAACAAATTGTTGTATACTATAACATGAAAATGACTGTGACTTTAAATATACATTAAAAGTAGGAGCAAATAATAAGTGACTGTTCTAAAAATGTTTATTTTGTTAAATGTATGCTTAGTATATATTATCCTGCCAGAGCTTAGTTCTAACTAGCAAAGAACAGTCACCTAACAAATCTATCCATTTTTCTATGATACTATCTAGCCCCCATGTATGCACAATACCAACTATTGACAGGTAGGCTATCCCTACTAAAGCCCCAGCCAGCAGCTAAGGTGTATATATAGAGATATATATTTATGAATTCATATGCAGGTTTTTTTTTAAGTCTCTAAAGGCACATGAAAAATAAATTACTAGCATGGGTGAAATAATAATGGGTTACTCCGATCCACCCTGCTATTTTCCAAAGGAAGAGCAGAGACAAGCATATCATTATCACAAGGTTAGATATTTCATCAATAGTGACACCTGAGGCCCCGAACTTTCTCTGGTCACACAAAGGTTATTCATTTTTTTAATTGGAATATTTTCTTATTACTTTCTAGGCTAGTTAGGAAATATATTTGTGTATGTATTCAGGTTTTAAATATACATGAGATAAGCCTAAAAAAAAAAAATATATATATATATTTTTATTTGTATTATCATTTTGAGAAGTAGGTCATTGGGCAAATATTCACTGTATGCTAGCTTCCCATGTAATTCTGGTGTAAATATTATTACAAATTTCAAACATAATATTTATTTATAGAAGAGTATGTCCACATGGGTAGTTAATTCCACCTTTCCTTTCATCTTTTTTCCACAGTATAGAAATGGAAGGCAGCAAGGAAGTGCTGAAAGGTCACATGATTGTTAAGCTCTGTGCTATGACAGGATTATCTGCACATGGCCATTAACAAAAAATAGGATGTGATGGGTTTAAAATAGGAAATATCTGTGACGGAGTGGCCGGTCCGAACCCACTCACTGTACGTCACCAGCACGTGACTATATGCAGTTCTGATCCTATGGAGCTGTCACAAAGACATGGCAATACCACTCTCAGCCTCACCCTGCACAGAGATTTTCCAGCTCACGGGATGACAATCTAAGGCCAGCAGGCGGAAATCAATTGTTACTCTTTACAGAGACAAGGATACTTTAAGTTCTTATTTAGAGCATAGAGATAAGCTTAACATTTTTTAATAAAAGAAATGGTGCAAAACAATGTACAGAAAAAGATGTTATAAAAAGAGATACAAATGTAACACAGTAAAAATAAAAAGATAATAAGAATGAAAGTACTTAATAAGGTCCTGGGTTTGTGAGTTCTAGCAGAGGCCAGTTAATGGAACACAAGATGGATCTGGATTGTAAAGCTTACAAAGGTTATTTTCTTGTTGTTAAAGGGAACGTCTTCTTGGATGGTACATGATCCTCTTTTGATGTTAAAAAGAGCTTTCGGCCGCCTTGTGCAGCAGGTGTTTGTGGGCCCTATAGGGAATCTCAATGAGCTCATCCCCAACCTAATCATGAAGATTTAAGGAGGGTGAAGCAGGAGGGCTGAGCACTTTATGGCCTTCTCCTCTGCCCTTCCCAAACTGTCAGTTTCATATCAATACCCATATTTCTATATTTTCACATATTACCACCTGATAAAATCTAGATTAATGTGTGTTATGAAATTAGCTTCATGGAGATACAAAATGTGACCACCCTGTGAGGTATGTCTGGCTCAGAAGAGTTAATGTGGGTTTCTAGCCCTCTGGACCTTCTAAACCCACCTTGTCTGATATGTCTGTGCTCAGGAACAAATTATGCATATATATACATTTGACATCTTGTCCACTGGACTAATACGGCTTACCTATATATATATATATATATAAACAACACCAGTGTTGCAGCACTCCAATGTTTGTCTTCATTTGTCATGATATTGTCATAATCACATATAAGGCAACAGTTTCGAGCCCAACATGGCTATTTCTAAAGACCACAAGTAGTTATCAGATACAAGACAAAGCACCTTTCTTTACATCATTTGGAATACCGGAAATTGCTACTCACGTATTTCACTTACTCATGTATCCCTGGAACTTTTGAAAAAAGGACAGGCGGTCTGGCTTAGGGATTGTATACTGAAAGAGGGGAGAGAAAAAGTCATCCATTGAGCAGATAATTGATCACTGAGGAACCAACTGTGTTACTAATAAACTTCTGGGCATTGATGGTATTATTCTGCTTTGAATTACTGTGGTTCTAACTGTGTTACTAAACATTGCTGGGCATTGGAAGTAATAATCTTCTGGGAATTACTGTGGTACTAACTGTGTTACTAATAATTGCTAGCATTGGGAGTAATAATCTGCTGGGAATTACTGTGGTACTAACTGTGTTACTAATAATTGCTAGTCATTGGGAGTAATAATCTGCTGGGAATTACTGTGGTGCCGACTGTGTTACCAACAATTGCTGAGCATTAGTAGTACTAATCTGCTGGGAATTCATGTGGTAATAACTGTGTTATTAAAAACTTCTGGGCATTGGTAGTATTATTCTGCTGGGAATGACTGTGGTACTGACTGTGTTACTAAAATTTGCCAGGCATTGGTAATAATAATAATCTGCTGGGAATTAGTGTGGTACTAACTATGTTACTAATAATTGCTAGGTATTGGGAGTAATAATCTGTTGCGAATTACTGTGTTACTAATAACTTCTGGGCATTGGTAGTAATATTCTGCTTGGAATTACTGTGGTACCGATTGTTACTAAACATTGCTGGGCATTGGTGGTAATAATCTGCTGGGAATTACTGTGGTAATAACTATGTTACTAATAACTGCTGGGAATTGCTAGTGTTAATCTGCTGCGGAATTACTGAGGTACTTACCATGTTACTAATAGCTGCTGGGCATTGGTAGTAATAATCTGCTGGGGAATTACTCTGGTAATACTGTGTTACTATTAACTGCTGTGCATTGGTAGTAGTAATCTGCCGAGGAATTACTGTGGTACTAACTATATTACTAATAACTGCTGGGGAGTGTTTGTATTAATCTGCTGAGTATTTACTGTGGTAATAATGGCTGGGCATTGGTTGTATTTATCTGTTGAGGAATTACTGTGGTACTAACTATGTTGCTAATAACTGCTGTCCATTGGTAGTATTGATCTGCTAGAAATGATTGTGGTAATAACTGTGGGGCACCTAATCATCCGGCATTATAGACGTATGCTTTGAAAACTTTGATTATTGTGGGGCACTTTGAGTTATATCTGGGCCTACAATAAATACATCTCTAAATAAAAATGTCTTCCACGAGTGAGAATGCAACCCGGGTGCACATCTTGCTCAATGTATGCGTTACTTGAACATGCGTTCGAGGGTGAATACTGTTGGGCTAGATGTGAGCTAGTTGCTTGTTTGGAAGCCCAGATTCTGGATCTAACCAATAAACTGGCAACACTGCAGAGCATAAACAAAATGGAAAAGAGTCTGGATCTGACTCATCAGGTTCTGGTGGAGGGCGGTATAGAGGAGGATGGGGGTATGGAGGAGCAGGATCCCGAGGTGCGTATCTGGGTTCTGTTAGAAGGTGGGGTAGAGGTAGAGGGAAGAGTGTGAAAGAGGCCAGCCCTGAACTGATACACCCCAATAAATATGCCAGGTTGCAGGATATTGGGGATATTAGTTCAGGGGTGGCATTGCTGGAGCGAGATGCTTCCCCTATCCACAGGGGTAGTGACTGCTCCAGTAAGAAAGGGGGCAGGATGGAGGGACATGAGGGACAGATATTGGTGGTGGGGGACTCTATTATCAGAAGGACAGACAAGGTAATCTGTCATTGGGACCGTGAGCGTTGAACAGTCTGTTGCTTACCGGGGGCTCGTGTTCGACACATTGCGGAATGGATGGACAGGTTATTGGATGGGGCTGGGCATGACCCAGCTGTCATGGTACACATCAGCACCAATGACAACATTGGAGACAGATGGAGTGTCCTAAAAAAACAAGCTCAAACACTTAGGTACTAGGTTGAAGAAAAGGACCTCATGGTGGTATTTTCTGAAATACTGTCGGTGCCACGAGCCACTCTAGAGAGGCAGAGGGAGTTGAGAGAACTGAACAAGTGGCTGCGGAGCTGGGTTGAACTTTATGGACTTGATGGAAATTTAAAATGTATGTACACGAATGATAGAAGTCTAGCAAACAAATTAGAGGAGCTTGAACTTATGCTACTTGAAGAGGACTTCAATATAGTGATGAGAATGTCAGATGCGCCATCCCTGTAGGCCTGACATTATTTTTTGGAGTAAGGGGGGGAAATTAAGGGGAACACATCCAACAAAGTGCGTGGTAAGTGAACCCCAAGGTATTTAATCGATGTACTAGACCAATGAAACAGGAAATTTTGTTGTCACCGATACATGGCAATCCGAGATAAATTAAGATTAAGAGCCTCAAACTTCTGACCGTTAATGTGGAAATTAGAGAGCTCACCATATAACCGCAAAGCGGAGAGAAGTTTGGGGACGGATATGTCGGGAGAGGAACAAAAACATAAAAGATCAGCCGCATAGGTGGCTACTTTGTGGTGGCCAATTATATAGTGTGCTGCAGGGACTTAGCTGTGAGACATGATTGGGCAGAGTCATCGTGACTTTGCCCAATCATGGCTCTATATTTGTACTGAGCCCTGATTGGCACAGTCTTGCACCGTTTCGAACAGCGCAGTGCATTGTGGGATGTTCCACGGTCGAACAGACCGCGGACATCCCGTAATGTTTGGTGAACGCTAGAACAGGCTATGTTCGAGTCGAACCTATGTGCGACTCGAACATGCAGCCCATCCCTAGTGGCCATCCTTGGTCGATAAGCCACGAATGTCAGGGTGAGATAGGATAGTGCATAGGAGGGGTTCCAGAGTTAAGATGAATATGAGAGGTGAAAGGCAGCAGCCCTGTCTAGTCTCATTGGAGATCTGAAAGGATTCTGACTGGAGTCTGTTAACACGCGCCTTTGCGGATGGAGCCGATTAAAGAGATGTTATCCACAATAGCATGAGAGGCCTCAGGCCCACATGCTCTAAAGTGAGGCGCTGTAATACATCCCGCAGACCTGGCCGTTCGGCATCACGGACTTGGGAGATAGCTCCACCCCTAGTCCGCTGACGTCACTCGGGTACTCCCGCCGCCGCGTCATAAACCGCGACCTAACGATAGTCTGGCGTTCAAACAACCCGAGGGGAATGCCTGACGTATGCCTCGCACCTCCACGGCACTCTCAAGGAAGTGACTACCTGCATAGGGTCCTGTATGCCCTGCCAACACCGGACTCCTCTTCAATCTCCTTACTGCCCTCACAGAAGCTCCTGAACAGCAAGTATCCACCTCTCTGGCTAAGCTAGCCACTGGGGTTCCATTGTACTGCCTTGCACTACCTAGAGGTAATTGCATATAACTGCTTGGATAGACTGTGCCTCCTCCTGCTGTGCATATGTGATACCTGCCTTCCAATACAAACTCTTATCATTATATGTGAAGTAACATATAGAAGCCATAGACTTTTATGCAACCTCTTACCATTATATGTGAAGTAACATATAGAAGCCATATTGGTGTAATGAAGTGTACAGCGCTAAATGCCCTTCAGGAAATTAGATAACGGTAGGTATTATATGGTTTCACCTCCGTGTCAAGCAATCGTGAAACAGTGTATATATAATAAATATTTGTGTAAAAACTTATAGTACGTTATAAAATGTTTCAGCAGGTGTCATAAAAGGCGTGTCATACATGAACCTTATTAAATAAATAAACAAAAATCTTCAAAGAACATGTGTCATATATGTGAAAAAAATATTATTGTGGAAAAAATATTAAATAAATAAATAAACATGTGTCATATATGTGAAAAATAAAAATTAATGGGTCCAAAATAATAAATACAGACAAACAGGCGCTCTATAAAAATTCCATTGAGAACGTCCATGTGACGAAACGCGTCGGGGGCGGGCCTACCTTTACGTCATTGTTCCAGTCCTTTTTGCACTCAGATTGAGTGACTAGCCGGCTTTCCACATTGATTTTTATGGAATTTTTATAGAGCGCTTGTTTGTCTGTATTTATTACAGAAGTTGAACTTACTACGCTAAGTGGAAGTTGAACTTACTACGCTATGAGCGTATTTCTTGTGTTCTTTGTCCGGATGGATACCCAATAGAGGAGACCTAACAACAAAGATTGTAATCCCTTCATCTCGGAGAAGCAATCGGGTTCTGTAGCCTGAGGCTTTCACCAAACGGGAGAAGAGGACATACATCTTCGGCCACCATTGGATAAGAATAAAGGCTTTCGACCATCAGGGATCTGGTGAGTGCATTCCCTATAGGGGACCTGCCGGGGTTTTTTTTCTATCGTTTTTTCGTTGGACACTTCATAATATTGGACATTTATTTTGATTTTGATTTTGATTTTTATTCTCCGGCCGGCTAGTCACTCAATCTGAGTGCCAAAAGGACTGGAACAATGGCGTAAAGGTAGGCCCGCCCCCGACGCGTTTCGTCACATGGCCATTCTCAATGGAATTTTTATAGAGCGCTTGTTTATCTGTATTTATTATTTTGGACCCATTAAAGTTGAACTTACTACGCTATGAGCGCATTTCTTGTGTTCTTTGTCCGGATGGATACCCAATAGAGGAGACCTAACAACAAAGATTGTAATCCCTTCACCTCGGAGAAGCAAGCGGGTTCTGTAGCCTGAGGCTTTCACCAAACGGGAGAAGAGGACATACATCTTCGGCCTCCATTGGATAAGAATAAAGGCTTTCGACCATCAGGGATCTGGTGAGTGCATTCCCTATAGGGGACCTGCCTGCCTTTTTTCTTTTTTTTTTCTATCGTTTTTTCGTTGTAAACTTCATAATATTGGACATTTCTTTTGATTTTGATTTTTATTCTCATTCTTCTGGGCTTTTTTTGTTTTGAAGATCGGAGAGCTTTAAGAACTTTGGGTGCATTTTTTATATTATAAGTGCATACTTCTACTTATTTTCGAAAGAAAACAACACAGACTGTTTTATATTGTGATATTTTTATTTTTCACATATATGACACGTGTTTATTTATTTATTTAATATTTTTTTCACAATAATATTTTTTTCACATATATGACACATGTTCTTTGAAGATTTTTGTTTATTTATTTAATAAGGTTCATGTATGACACGCCTTTTATGACACCTGCTGACACATTTTATAACGTACTATAAGTTTTTACACAAATATTTATTATATATACACTGTTTCACGATTGCTTGACACGGAGGTGACACCATATGATCCCTACCGTTATCTAATTTCCTGAAGGGCATTTAGCGCTGTACACTTCATTACACCATTATTCTGTAGGCTTTTAGCCTGAGTTCAGCAGCTTTTTTCCTTTTTGGTTTTAGACATTTTAGCTCCGGGGTCATATTAATATCTATTTTAGATTTTAATCCATCTTAATTTAGTTTTACTATTTCCGTTAGCGCAAGTTAGTTTGGTTCACCA
>NW_017306673.1:326557-327275 GCF_000935625.1 Nanorana parkeri | reverse complement strand
TGAAAACAGCTGATTCGGATGACTCGGCCCCACTGGAAGTGACACAGTGGAGAAAATGTATAGGATCGAGAAAAATTATAGAACACTGACTTTGACACTGTCCGGCCCCTCCCACTAACCTCCCACAGCTCACAGCCCAGAAGCATGGACAGCCAGTTCCCCGGCAATTCATCATAGTGAATTGGCCCACTATTTGAAAAATAATGTGGAGAAAAACTTTCTGTGACACAAGAATGTCTATGCAGGTGGGGCGTGTGGGAGGGACTTGTATATGGGCGGAGCACAAGGGGGCCCCATAATCTTGTATTGCCCGGGGGCCCCATGTGTTGTCAGTCCGCCCCTGTGCGATACCGTGCATTCCAGCTACCAACCGTGCTGGAACACTCTGGATTAGGTGTAAACAAGCCCTTTGATGTGATGGAAGCTGCCTGTAGAGTCCTGTGTGTAATCTGCTAAAAAACAAATAGAAAAGTAAGAAATACTTTGTAAATGTTAAAGTACCACAGCGCTGAATACTGAAAAATGGCCTGGACAGGAACACCGCCATCAGCAAGCGGTTAAAGACTTAAAGAGAATTAAAGAAAAACAAAATAAACAAGTAGTTTACCATAGACAGGGGAGCAGCTTAAAGTGACCACTGCCCCACTGCCCTCAAATCAACCACAAAGTAATAGAACCCCCCCCCCCCCCCAAAAAAAAAAAGCACACACTATCATCT
>NW_017306673.1:313019-325929 GCF_000935625.1 Nanorana parkeri | reverse complement strand
GAAATACACCCCCCCCCCCCCCCAAAAAAAAGTCAGCAAACATGTCACATGTAGCCCCCCACTCTAAGCTCGCTCCTGTGATGGTCTACATCTAAATGTTAGGTTGTAGTCCATCACTGGAGCAAGCTTGGAGTGGTTGCTACTTTACAACACACAGGGACCATGGGGAACAAAAGTAGCCACCCTCCATAAGGAAGGACAGTGTCAGCACCAATTCAGAGATGATTTAAGGATCTACAGCCGAGTGATACACAAATAAGATACATTTTTGTGATACTTGAATGCATTTTTAAGTTTTAACTCTTGAGTTTTGTGTCACTTCAATGAAACCACCATTTCCTTTGGTTTCATTATGGTGATGTTGTAGTACAAGTCTGTTGTAGTCGTTAAACAGTATTTTTTAAGGCAGCATGGTTTAACACTTCTGCCTTGCAGCATGAAGGGTCCATGGTTCAAATCCTGGTGTGGACACTATCTGCAAAGAGTTTGCATGTTCTTCCTGTGCAAGCGAGGGTTTCCATCCCCACACTCCAAAGACATGCTAGTAAGCTCTTGTCTAAATTGGCCGTCGTATGTGTGCATGTGATATAGGGACTTAGATTGTAAGCTCCAGGAGGGTAGAGACTGATGTGAATGTGCTCTATGTAAAGTGCTGTGTGAATTGTCGGCACTATATAAATACCAATAATAAAATATAATTTTTTGTTAATTTTGTTATTGTAAGGGAACTATGGGCACCAGCCTTAGAGTGTTCAAGTCCATACGTTTATTTTGGTGCAATTAGTGTATGCCCTGGATCTTACAACTAACATGCATCTTTCTATAGAATATGTGGGAATACCTCCAATGAGCCCAAAAATAAAGTCATGTAGAAAAGCTTTTTTTAATCCTTATTTTTTGTTCTCCTTTATTTTCTCTCTTGTTCCTTTAGTCCTGATGTCTTTTTCCATTGTGTTCCCTTGTTCATTTGCTTGTCTAGCTGTCATTTAGGTTCTGCTAATACATTCATTCAAACAGTACAGCAATGAACTGTACACTGCCTGACTCCTGTATCAAGTCCAAGACTGCTTGTACACAGTGATGTACAGATACATACACATATACAAAGCAAGCAGACACCCCGTGACTATTGGCTATTGTACGTAAGGTTGCCTCCCCCTGGAATAGAGGCTGGTGAAGTAATGGTGCAAGAAACAAACTCAGTGACCACCAGATACTGGCTGCACATGTGCTGACCACATATGAGTTTTGACGTTTTGCTAACTACGGTAACCTGGAACCCACAGAAATATAAAGTAACAAGAAAATGCCAAACCGCTTTTAGTAAAAATGAGGCTAGAAATATTAACAATAATAATACAAGACAGTGAGCTCATTGATTCATAATACGCTGCTTACATTTATTTAAATTAGGTTTAATAAAACTTTACTTTTCTCATAAAAATATGATTGGAATTCTTGACATCCTTTGTATACACAACATACAATATTCCACAATAATTAATAAACATAACCTGCCACCCAGTTTTATATAGGGGACATACGTTATAAAGTAGCAAGTAGGGCTGTTACTGATTAAAATTTTCGTGTTCGATTAATCGAAATTCTGTTTAATCGATTAATTTCGATTAATTATAACGCACATACAGATCCAACTACATTGGCCTATATCAGTGGTGGCGAACCTTGGCACTCCAGCTGTTTTGGAACTACAAGTCCCATGAGGCATTGCAAGGCTCTGACAGCCACAGACATAACTCCCAGAGGCAGATGCATGTTGGGATTTGTAGTTTTGGCACAGCTGAAGTGCCAAGGTTAGCCACACACATACAGCACAGCAATGAAGTAATAACATGAACTAGAATCACACTAATCCAGCACGTTAATCTCACGTGCACCACTGAATATGGCCGCCGCTTGAGTGGGGCAACTCAGAATAATAACGTGCTGGATTAGTGTGATCCTAGTTCATTTTATTACTTCATTGCTGCGCTGTATGTGTATAGGCCAATGCCTTGGCTGGCGCTCGTGCAGAAAGTTTCAAAAACAATTTAATCGATCAAAAAATTTTTAATCGATCAAAAAGATTCACGATTAATCGAAAAATTAATCGTTAATTTGCACAGCCCTAGTAGCAAGACATTCCAAACTTCTTTTAGTAAAAATAATGCTAATAATATTAAGAATAATGCACATTGATTAATAACATATCACTTACATTTATTTGAATTCTGTTTAAGAAAACTTGACTTTTCACAGAAAAATATGATTAGAACTTTTGACATCAATTCTATACATGACATAAAATATACATAATAATAATAATAAAAAAAACAAATATTAATATGACTAGTACTGTACAAATAATTTACTAATTTTAGGAAGTTTTCAACTTAAATGTGTATTTCACATCTACATTTTTCCATTCTGTAACACTGAGACATCTCAACACACACTTCACCAATTTAATGAGCATCACAGGATCTGTTTATATGTGTGGCATCACTTGTAAGTACAATCCATTATATCAGCAACATCGTCCTATGCAGTGCTGCTCATGGAGCTGAGAGATCAGACTTCAGACTATGGACCTCATTAAAGCAACAGGATGAGGTTTTATAGTTGCTCACAAAGTGGTCAAAAGAGGGAATTATTAGCATAATAATAATTTACAACCACATAATTAATAATGTAATTTACAACAACATGATTATACATCCACATACATACATACAACTCACATGTAAGACACTGCTATTTTCACAACTTAGTCCATATTTTAACATTTACATTTCATGGTCAACCCTGAACGATCTTCATATTATTTTTACCAAATCTTAAATTAGCTTCCCACATAGCCTATCTAACTCCCTTCACCCTCCCCATTTATATCGTGATATTTTCTACCTCCGTATTTAGTGTTTCATATTAATTAATTTTGTATATTATTTAGGTGTTTACTCCCGTATTATGTAAAAACAAAAAAAAACTAAAAAAACTCCCTACTACATATTTATAGTGTATATTTTATATATCTATTGCATATTTCTGTTACATATCCTCCCTTTATTCGTTGTTTTATAATGTGTTTTTCCCCCCCTTACCATCGCTTATAAATCAAATCTTTATTTAAGTGAGCATTAACTTATACTATAAGTGAATTTAGTGATCTAAGTGGAGCCAAACCAGGCATAGAAAGCCATGGGGACCATATCTTCCAAAATTTCCCCAAACATCCTCTATGTATAAAGATAATTCTTTCTTTCAATAATTTTTGGTTAACCTGAGTACACCACTCCTCTAATACGGGTGGCCTAGGAGACAACCATCTAATGGCAATCAATTTCCTTGCTATGCCCAGCAATCTTATTTTAATGTCACCAATCCCCCGGTCCTGTCCCTCCCCCTCCTCACAATTCAGTAAACACAGCCTGGGTCCATCTCCAATTAAATATCAAACACTTGGTTAATCAATCTGATAATATCTTCCCAGTACCTAAATAGTTTGGGACATCTCCATAACATATGGATCAGGTTGGCATTAGTACCTTTACATCTAGGGCATTCCCCTGTATCTCGTTTACCCCACCTAAAAAGTTTCTGAGGGGTATAGTAAACTCTATGAACTATAAATAACTGAGTAAGGCGCTGGGTAGGCGAGAGATATGATCTAGGGATATTTGCCAATATGGCTGACCATTCTTCATCTGAAAGTGGGCCCAGATCACCCTCCATCCTCGCCTACAAGACAGCATCCTATCTTTGGCCCAAGCCCTTATTAAAATATCATATGCTCTAGATATAAACCCTTTTTTATAGTTAGATTTTGCTACCATATGTACCAGCGGGGTATTCATAAGGCTCAACGGACATATTCGGCGTTGTGCCTCTAAGACAGTGTTCCCCAACCCCCGGTCCGTGGACCGGTACCAGGCCGCACAGTCTCAGTGCGGTCCGGTCATGCAATATATGGCAGTGCATGGTCCCGGTGTTCGAACACCGGGGCCCCGCACTGCCGGCGGGCTTCACAGTGAGGGGGTGGGTCCTGTGACTCACCTCCCCTCCCAGCCGCGTCCATAGTAACAGGCGGCGGGAGGGGAGGTGAGTCACAGGAGGCGTGTGTGTCACACGTCCTGCCCCGCCCCCTGCAGTGCACACTGTAACATCATGGACTGGGACGGCAGTGGAATGTGGGACCGATGACGTAGTCCCACATTCTAACGTACCCCCGCCCTAACTCCTCCCACTTTCACAGCGGCGGTACAATGTGGGACCGCGTCATCAGTCCCACATTTCAACGCTGTGTCTGTCGGCTGTAGCAGGGCAGATCGGCTCACTGCGCAAGCGCAGGGGACCCGATCAGCCTATGCCTGGAACTACTGCAAAAATAAATACATTTAAAAAGTGTATATAATTTTTCGGTGGTGGAATAGGTGAAGAATTCCAACGCTTTCATTTTTTGGTGTAACTGTATTTTATTTTGAAGGCATGCTTAAATACAATTAAATTAACATTATTAAATCTAAAAAATCTAAAATATAAACAATCAACGTCCCCCCCTCAGCGGGCCACGGTAAAATTATCAAACGTTGACCGGTCTGCGGCAATAAAAAGGTTGGGGAGCACTGCTCTAAGGCATGTCGTAATTGCAAAAATTTAAAGAAATGAGAATTGGGGATACCAAACTCTTCCCTCAAAGTTCGAAATGTCTTCAGGTCATCACCTTTCATCAATTGTTTAGCATATTGTAAACCTTTATCCATCCAGGTATCAAAGTATGTCAACTTAGCCAACTCTATCAATTCCAGATTGTACCAAATAGGTGTAAGGGAAGTACACCCCTCATATCCCATGACCTCCTTCATAACTTTCCATACCCTGGCCATCAAGGAAAATGTACAATATACCGACCGTGTAGAAATAATACCTGCCTCTAACTGTGATATAATAGAGTATCTAGAGAATACCGAAAGTACCTTTTCCCCCCATCCCGCCATTTGTTGTAGTTGTGCTGCTAAAAAGTACATTCTTGGGTGGGGAATGGCAATCCCCCCCCCCCATCATTCGGTAACTGCAAAATTGTTAATGATATTCAGGAATGTTTTTTTTTCCATATTAAGTTCCTATATATTGTGTCTATTTTAATAAACCATTGCATTGTTATCCATATAGGGGAATTATGTAATATATGTAATAATTGCGGGGACCATATAATTTGTGGCTCAAGATTAAGAGTAATATACTCCGTAGCTCGTGCTGATATCACTACCCCCAGATATTTAAATGTATCTACTACTTGAATTTGGGAGGCATTTACCGGAATTTGATATGTAACAGGGTCTAGGGGTAACATCACCGACTTATCCCAATTGATTTTAATCCCGGAGTATATCCCAAACTGTGTAATTAAGGACATGAATGCCGGAAGGGAATGCCCTGCTTCTCCCAAAAATAAAAGTGCGTCATCTGCGTATAGCGCTATCTTATCTTCCCTTTCACCCCTGCGAAACTCTACTATATCTCTAGCCTGTCTTATGGGGGGGATATCTTTAAGGGACAAATAACATTCTTATATAGGCTAATACTTCATAATAATAATAATAATAAATTCGAAGAATGATAGGCAACTTGCTGCCAGTCAGGTATTACTTTTTATTGCTGTGCCTAATGCAAAATGCTGAAGAATGAATCCTAATTGGATGGCAAGTTTATATATTCTCTGCTTTTGGTTTTATAGGCCGACTAATTTCCTAATCATTTACCTGTCTTTCATAGGTGAGGGAACAAACTATTACTGAAAGGGCGGTATGATGAACATGCTGTTAGTTATGTATCACACATACCAGTAACAATGTAAATCACAAGAGAAGAAAGGATAAGTCACAGAAGTGTTTAGCACTCTGTACAGAGAAGTAAGTGACAAAAGAATAGGGAAAGAAACCCTTAGGTTACAAACTCCATAGTTTCCCTTTGTTCCAGTTAAATTTGTTCTGCACTTCCTATTCACTCCTGGAATTATACTGTCACCTCCTGTCAGACAAAAATCACAAGTCACCTTTCCTATACTTCTTGCTATTCTTTCGATATCTCCTTTTGTATCAATTAGTTACGTTCAACATTATAGTTAGTGACTTTTTTCTCAATCAGACGTTCTTTGGCGTTTAATTCTGGCCTTATTATAATAATATAACACTTAGGGAGGAATATACAACACAGTAATCCACCACTGGAGGCCAGGATGGAGAAGATTTCAACAGCTACCATGTACTTACCTTTCGTGCTTAGATAAGCTGGAAAAAAAGACAGCCAAACGCTGCAGAAAACCAGCATACTGAAGGTGATATGCGTGGCCTCGTTAAAGGTATCGGGTAGTTTTCTGGCTAGAAAGGCAACTATGAAACTGAAAACAGCCAGCACACCCATATAGCCTATAAGAAAGTAAAACGCAACAGACGACCCTTCGTTACATTGCAGTGTCATCTTCAGTGATCTTTCTGATGTATCAAAATCCGGAAAGGGTGGATTGCAAAAAAAACATACAAAACATATCACGACTTCACCCATAGCACAAATGCAAACTAAGTATGTTGAGATTCGAGCCTTCATCCATTTTCTTGACTCACTGCCAGGCTTTGCGGCATTGAAAGCGATGACCACAGTTATGGTTTTAGCCAAAACAGACGATACAGCAATGGCAAATATAATTCCAAATGCTGCCTGGCGGAATAAGCAAGTAATGGTGTGTGGACGTCCAATAAATAATAAGGAGCAGAGGAAGCACAAAGTAAGAGATAGGAGAAGGATGTAACTGAGGTCTCTGTTATTGGCTTTCACTATGGGAGTCTCTTTGTGTTTTATAAATATGGACAGAATTGCTACGGTGAGAGCCGACAGCACAACAGCAAGGAGAGATAATGCAATTCCCAAAGCATCTTCATAGGACAGAAAGTCTATGGTTCTGGAGATACACTTGTCTCTTCTCTCATTAGACCACTGGTGTTCAGTGCATTTGATGCAGTTTTCCATATCTAAAAGATAAGAGAGGTCTAATTATAAATCTGCAGTATAAAACATGCATTAATTCAACTACATCTTCTATATAACCCATTGCATAAGAATTTACAAAAAAAGCTATAATTGTCCATATTGTCCATATTTCATAAAACGTGAATGAAAAAAAAAGGCTTAAACCCCAAAGTCAGGAAGTATTTTATCTGTGCTTTAAACCATGCAAAGCTTCTGTGTACCTTAAATCTGATCAGGGTCCTTTTAACCATCTTATCTCTAATCTACTGTTATATTATAAAGCACTGTGCAAACTGTTGGCGCTACATAAATCCTGTATAATAATAACAATAACAATAAATATACACCACTCTTTACCACCATGAGTAATAGCCACTCACCCAAACAAGCTGAGTGTCAGGGTAGAGGAGGTCAATAGGTACCTATTTACACTTTAACTCTCTCTTCACAGAAACATATCTTTTCATTGTTGTTTTGATTTTTACCCCCTCCATAGGAAGTAAGAAATAGGCAAGCAAGTATCTTTTTAGGAAGAACTCTGGGAATTTAACAAACTTACCCTTGCAGTGGGGCTACCCCCGCACTGCAAGTGTTGAGTCCTCGCTTTGTCTAGGGGGTTTAAATAAAAAAGATATACTCACCTGATCTTAGGTTCCACCAGCTCCCTCTGGGCTGCTAGACTGGTCCCTGCAATCTCTTCTTCCCTGGACTCTGGAGGACTGCTGAAGTCATCACGTCTAATGCAGGTTCATTGACTTGCATTGGACAGGGAGTTTTCATAGCTGGAGCTCCCCCAGCAGTAGGAGAGTGCCTACTGCTGGGGGAGCCAGGAACAAAGGAATAAAAGTGCTTTATTTGAGCCCCCTACATGAAAGGAGGACTTCACATTTGCAGTGCGAGGGTAGCCCCACTGCAAGGGTACGTTTTTTTAAATTCTTCGAGTTCTTCTTTAAACAACTTACAACAAGTGTGCCTCACTGCTAAGTTTTACTATAGTTTAGTCTGACTATTATCAAAATGTTGGAGGACAGTTATTTAGCTGGAATCGTGATATCATTCTGATATTGATGATCTCTGTTCTTGGTTCCCAACAGTATCGCCAGACTTCAAGGGTCAATACCCCTGGGTAGTAGCTCATCTGCCCATAGGTAATGCCACCTATTAGCAGTGATTTAGAAACTTCCTGCCCAAACGTTTACCACTGCAATCAGAGTCACTCTACATACACACTCTTAAGTAAGCTGTATATTTGAAGAGCATCTGAACATCCTGCATATCTCATTTATAGCAGGTATGTGGCTAGCCAAGCACCCACAACATCACGTTAACGTGTTTCGCCCCTCCTACTGTTGCAGGGCTCCGTCAGAACGTTGCAAAAGTTCAATTACAAATGAAGTTACGAAGTGCGGGGGTAATGACATGGACAGGACTGTCAGTGATCTTAAATGCTCAGAGCTTCTGAGCAAACCCGTGTAAACTCAAAATTGTGATTAACAACAAATGAGCTTGCATAGTTCTGGGTTAATGATCATCTTGAGGGACTACTAAACTGAAGTGTCCCCCCATGGAAATCCAGGTGCTTATAAATGTATCTATCCTTGGCTGTATTCAATATACTGGGCCAACAGATTGTCTAAGACAATTTCATCTATTGTGCATCCATATCAATCTGGTTTTCTACCTAATAAATCCACTGCTATTAACCTACGAAGGACATATCTGAACATGCAAGAACCTATAGATAATACTGGTAATAAAGCATTTTTGGCATTAGATATAGCGAAGGCATTCAATAGTGTTGAATGGAGATACTTATGGGCCATTGTATCCATATTTGGGCTTAAACCTCGATTTGGTGCTTGGATATGTTTGCTATATCACACTTCTCCTGCCAAGATCAGGGTTAACAATTCACTCTCCCCTGGTTTTTGTTTACAGAGGGGCACCAGACAAAGTTGCCCTCTTGCTCCCCTACTGTTTGCATTGGCCATTGAACCTTTAGCTGCCATTATTAGACAGTCTTCACATATTACAGGTTTTAATAGAGGTACAGATGAAGATAAACTAGCACTATATGCTGATGACACCTTGCTTTTCTTGGCGGACACTCATTCCTCCTTGCGTAGTGTTATGGTACATCTGTCGGACAAATCGAGTTTACTTCTTATAGACCCTTTACCTAACCCATTGGCAGCTGATTTGTCTTGTATCCCCATATACTCCCGAATTACTTATTTGGGTATTCAGATGTCTCCGCAACTTGCAGACTATGCCACACTTAATCTGTTCCCATTACTGAGTAAATTCAGATCTCAAAGAGATGCCTGGCTTAAATTACACCTCTCAGTGGCTGGGAGAGTTAATATTATTAAAATTATCTGGTTGCCACAATTGTTGTATATCTTGCACTAGGGGCGTAACTAGAAATCTCAGGGCTCCATAGCAAAATTTTGTATGGGGCCCTGTGATTTCTAGTTACGCCCCTTGCAGAGCCCACCTGATATCAAAAACAGCCCACCTGAGAGTGACCCTGCAGAGCCCCCCATAGATGCTCTATGGGGGGCTCTGCAGGGTCTCAGGTGGGCTGGTCACACCCCTGCGCACCTCTTACCTGTTAGCCTATCTGCTGTCCGCCTCCTCCTCCTCCAAGGTCACTGGCGGGCTCCGCCTCCGTCATCGGGCCCTACCTCCATCTCTGCTGCTGACATCGCCTCCCCCTTCGCTGACGATGCCAGGCCCAGCCTCCTCCGCAGCTGCTGGCTGTCAGTGACTCAGCAGCGGCTGTGAGGAGGAACACCCCCTGCACAGATCACTGACAGGTTGTCAGTGATCTGAACAGTGGAGTGTTCCTCCTCACAGCCACCAGGGACAGCCAGCAGCCTAAGATGCCATAGCGACCCAGGAGGTATGCATGGCATCAGGGGGATGTCCTGGCCAGGCCCCCCGTGTGCCCCGGGCCCCATATCGGCCACCTGGTTCAATATGGCGATTGTTTCGCCATAGTCTTGCACAATTCCCCAATTTGGTTCCCCTCTAAAATGTTTAGGCAAATCGACAATATTTTTAGGGATCTTATTTGGAAACGAAAGCAGGCCCGATTGAAATTGGTGACCCTTCAAAGACCTAAGGATTTGGGAGGATTAGCTCTCCCTAATCCCTGGCTTTATTTTCTTGCCTCCAATGACAACACTTTTCTGGCTGGGGATGTGAGGCGATGCATGCACAGTCCTTCATTTTCTTCAGTATCTTTTTGATGGCTATGACCCTTTGGGCACTTTGGAGACGGACTTATCCTTTAAAAAGGTATATCTAAAAAGGCATCTTACCACAGTCAATTTAATGGGACGTGTATGGGAGATGGCTAAACAACTTCTACATACTTTGGGGCATACCACATGTACTCCGATTTGGAACAATGGTAGGCTTCTAGAGCTCCTCAAACTGCAGGGTTTCAGAAATTGGTGGCGGGAGTGGGTGCGTACAGTCACTCAGATGTATGATGATAACACCCTTTGTTCCTTCCGACAATTGTAATCCCAATTTGGATTGCCTCAAACAGCCTTTTATCAATATTTGCAACTCAGACATGCTCTGACTTGGCTAATTTGGTAGCGCCTCTCCACACTTCCATCCAACACCGGTCTTGAATACCCTTGTTGCCACCTGCAATACTAAGGGTATTATTTCTTATCTATATATTTGCCTATTAACCAACTTGACACTACAATCCCATTTGAGTGTCAGGAGTAAGTGAGAGAATGACCTGGGCCCTATTACAGAGGATGACTGGAGGGGTACTGTGAGTGATGTTCTTTCAGTGTCTTTGTCCACGTCTCATAGACTTACCCAACTCTTTATTTTGCACAGGACCTACCGTACCCCTGAGTTTCTGTTCAAAATAGGTGCCAAGATTGACCCTTCTTGTCCAAAATGTGTTTTTTACCAAGGATCCTTGATACACTTACTGTGGAGATGTCCTAAGTTGGTCCGATACTGGGGTGCAGTGCTTAAGGTCATTCACTCTGTCTTCGGTGCACTGTTAGATAACAGAGTTTGCACACTTGCAATTTTTGATACCTTTTGGATGGATTCGTACACTAAATTGGCTATACATATAGCCTTATTTATGGCTAGTCGACTGGTAGCAAGGAAATGGATATCCCCCTTCCCTCCCTCATTATCCGAATGGATCTCTGAGTTAGATAAAACCGTAATGTTTGAACGCATTACCTATCAATAAGAGGGATGGGTGAAGATAAATTCTTTTCACTTTGGTCCAGATGGCTACACTACCGTACACATTAAAGGCACTCAGAATTTCCTTATATTATTATTATGAGTGTCGAATATGTGAGCTCAAGATGTAATTTGACTATTTCAGTTCCAAGTCTCTAGGTCTCTTTTTTAACCACCTCCCGTCCATTGGCAGTTCCTAAACGGCTGGACAGGAGCCTTATAGGAGTGGGTGGGTGCCTTAAAACGTCCTTCCCCACCCCCACTCGTGCATGGCGCCCAGCGCGCACACGAGTGGGGAAACTGTCGAAAATGTAAACAGCCAGCGATGGAAGCCTACATCATCAATATTTTCCAGGGGATTTTGAGTCCTAACTGCAAAATCTTTGAAAGATCATTGCGGTAACACCTGGTAACAGTATAACGGGTGTTACCAGAACAAGCAACAACATGTGTGCTATGATGCAATGCCAGATCAGGGAAAGGCATACCGATCTTATTAAATGTGGTCCTTTTTTCTCTAACAGGGGAAAAAAATCTTTCCTGATCTCCAATGTCAATCACACACTTCCAAAATCAGCATCCTACAGGGTAATTCCTTATAAGTGTTATTAGCCATTTAGATTTTGTGCATTTACAAACAAATTCAGCCTATTGTTGAAACAATGAGCTGACTAGAACTAGCTCATGTGGAAGGCTATTTAACATTTCTACAGCTCTTACTGTAAAGGACCCTTTCTGTTTGTGGAGATTAGACCACTTTTCTCTTAGGAGCAAAGGGTGCCCAGATATAACTAAATGAGACTGATTTAGATACAAACTTTTTTTTTCTTTTTCTTACAATATCAACACAGTTTAAAATGATTGCAAGTTAAAATGTAGCCAGTGGCACTACTAAGGTTTCAGCACAAATCATTTATGAGTGATGAGACTTACCTGTGCTGTTAGATATCTCCCCCTCTGAGCACAGAACACAGTCATAGCAACATGTTTGCTGGGACTTTCTGAGAGCTTTTCTGTATCCCGGAAGACAACTATTACTGCACACAGAATGAGGAACCTAGGGAGTAAATGAACACATCAGAAGCATGCTAGCAGCACGATGATGTCAGTGCCCAAAGGTCCACCCTATTCTTTTCATCCAAAATGACATTCTCAGGGTCTGCAGCCACTGGCTTATGGTGAGACTATATGACAACGAACCAGGGGTAAATGCCTTTCTTAACTGGGAGGTGAGATCACACATATGCCCCCCTCAAACCATACAGAGTCCACCCCCATTAATTGCATGAATAGATCTGGTACTATAGACAACCACACCAAGTAGTGTTCAAAACGGCCATATTTGGTTCACCCCCACACGCAGAAGGATTAGGGGAGGAACAGTCTCCAGCAGCTGCGATTACTCCCCCTAATCCTTGTGTGTGGTAATTAATCCAATATTTCCGGTGTGAATACCACTTGGTGTGGTTGTCCATATTAACAGATACCGTATATACTCGAGTATAAGCCGTCCCGAATATAAGCCGAGGTACCTAATTTTACCAAAAAAAACTGGGAAAAAGTATTGACCCGAATATAAGCCGAGGGTGGGAAATGAGGCAGCTACTGGTAGATAGTACATATATAATTGCTTAATGAATCTCTCTCT
>NW_017306673.1:300344-312255 GCF_000935625.1 Nanorana parkeri | reverse complement strand
GGGTCATCTGGCAGTCTCCGGCCACCTAAATTAGGACCCGGAGACTGCCAGATGACCCCGCTCGGAGCGCCGCACACCGAAGCAGCAGTGACGCGACGCTCGGCGAGGTAAGTAAGATGACACATGGCGCTGACTCGAGTATAAGCCGAGGGGGGCACTTTTCACCCAAAAAAATGGGCTGAAAATCTCGGCTTATACTCGAGTATATACGGTATATTCTTCTACACTCTGCTCTTTCAGTCAGAGACATTGTTCCCAGCAGTCAATGTTCACGCCAGATTCTTCCTTGTATACTGCAGACATTGGATGCAAATGTCTGTTTGGTTAATTATGTGGAAGTTTGGTTGTCCACTAGATAACTTAAGAGTACCTGTCACGACCATCTGCTATCACATGGGGGGGCTTGTAAGCCCCTCTATGTGATAGCAGTCAAAGTAAAGTAAAAAAAACTGTCGGGTGCGCCTATGAATGAAAACGACGAACGCGCTACACATGTTGGGTATCGCCGCGCACGCCGGAGTGAGAGCAATAATTCTAGGGCCAGTATTTTGGGGTATCTCTAAATTGATGACCTGTGGGGGCTTTTAAAGCGTCTTCTATTGACTTTTTGGGGTACTGCAGTTTTTCGCCGTTTCATGGACGCACGCAATTTGTAACCTATGCATGTTGGGTCGTTTACTTGTTGTAACCTCATCTTTTATATGTCATTTAAAAAAATTGGTATTTTGTTGTGTTTTGGGGCATTAAATTAAATTTTTCACTAAATGTTGGGGTTTAATAAGGAGTTGCGCTAATATTGCGCAACATAAAAATTTGCAACTACCACCATTTTATTCTATAGGGTATTGGCATTCAGAAAATATATAATGCTGGGGGGTTTTAAGTCATTTTCAGGCCTAAAATGTGGAATATAACATGGGTGCAAAAAATGAAAAAAGGGCCTCAGTCATGAAGGGGTTAATCACAGTAACATCTAAGATAATCTTAACAGTGTTATTCACTAAGCTGCCAAACGACAGCCGAGTGAATAACCGAGCCGAAGGGAACAGAGCCGAACGACGTTCGGCTGTTCACTCCGCCTCAGTACAGCTGATTTCAGCCGTACATCAGCTAAAATCAGCCGTGCATCGACTGCCTTCGCTCAGTCGAACATGCTTTGCATGTTCGGCTGAGTCGAAGGGCAGAAGGACTTCAACTCAGCTGATCCAACATGGGGCCGAACGGTAGTGAGTGAATAGCCGAGCGGCATTTGGCACGGCTATTCTGCTCTGTACCTCTGTGGTACCGAGCAAAAATGATTTTAAATTTGTTAAAAAATGGGAAGATTAAAAAAAAATGAAAACACAATTGGATGGAGCTAGTGGTGACAGCTAGCTCCGCTCAACTGTTTTTTATTGCTCATCACCTGCTAGAGTCTTCTAGCAGGTCCCAGCCAATGAATAACAACTGGGTGGAACCGGCTGTGACGTCACGGCAGGCTCTGCCCAGTTGTTATTGTTTAATGACAGATCAACGTCCCCAGGCCATTTGGGGATGCTGATCTGTCATTACAACTGGGCGGAGCCAGTCGTGACATCACGGCTGGCTCCGCCAAGCTGTCATTTGCGGGGTGCGAACGGCGGCCGAAGAGAGGCAGGTCGTTCGTCCCGCTTCAGTTGTCACTTCGGCTCAGCCGAGCTGAAGCATATGCCTTCGGCTCGGCTGAGCCGTTTGGCTGAGCCGCTCAGCCGCCTTTGGCTGCTGTACGGGCTATAGTGAAGAGCCCATACAGCAGCCCTTCAGTTAAACCGAAGGGCTCAGGCGGCCGAAGAATCACCTGAAGCTACGCCTGGATCCTTTGGCCCCTTCATGAACACCCCCTAAATCTTTTTAATGACACAAGTTGAAGCTCACCGGCTACTGATATATACCCCACTTTTTAAGTCCCCTCCTATCCATTATAGAGCTGGGTTCGAACTGTGAATACTCACACATATATTGTTAGAAATACACAAGCTTACTGCAGCTCCAGAAGAAGCAGAACAAAACGGTCTTAGAAACAAGTAAAGTCGACATGCTACACCATCATTGAGTTTAGTATAACCCACCTACTTCAATACATCTGTAAATGGTCATGGTGGGGTTGTGAAGGGTTTAGGAGATATTAGCCTTCTCTGTGATTGTGAATGTTCCTTTATATAGTAATAGTCCAGCCTGTGTCTTTACTGTGTTGATAAAGAGATATTTTATCAGTAGTTGTATCTGCAGGGGTGTGGAAATTTAAAAAAAATACTTGCCCAAGGGCTAAAGCGGGGGCCCAATCTACTTGTCCCTCATGACAATCTACTTGTCCCGATACACAAAAATAGTTTTAATCAAAACCGTATTTAACTGGGCTAAATGGCACTTCCCATTGGCCACGCTGACCAACAATCATCCCACATTCAAAGGCTGTTAAATCGCGTTGTTTACCCATATCTTCAGAAAAAAATCACTTCTACTGTCGTGGTAAACAACCTGCTTCCCTATTTATAATGGTCTGGCCCTCTAGCAACTTCAGCGCAAAATTATAGCTAATTATAGCTAATTTGCCTACAAACGTCAGGTGGTCATAATAATCTGGCCACTCAGTGTATAGTACTATGTGTCCCCAGTTATTTACAAACACTGGAGTGATCAGATGATCGCTCCAGTGTTAGCTCTGCACACAGAGAATCAGTACGTGTCAGTGATATGTACCGATCCTCCACTGCTTGGCCACGCACAGAGCACAGCCTGCAGCTTTTCATCTGGATCTCTGCTACTCTGTACGCAGCGGAGATCATAGTAGAAGTGAAGCATAGGGATTTCAGAAGCTAATACCAGATCAAATTTGGGTATGAACACTGCTTACATTTAGAAAACATACATTTAAAACTGTATTAATGAATACAGAACTGCATTAATTTGTGCCTTTTGTATCTATCTGGAGTTCAGATTTCATGAGGTCTATAATTTATATTCTATAGTATTCAGGTTTACAGAATTGTTAGTTATTTTCCCCATTATTCTAACATAACAGTAAAATGCACTGGAATTCCATATGATTAACAAGTCTGCTGGGTATGACAAGTGCCTTATCAGTTAAAGATTTAAGCTCTGTCGCCATTTTACCATGCCTTATAAAACCATCCACATATTGGCTACACACCTAATTTACCATGACATGCAAAGCCTCTGAACAATCAGACTTCCACACAGTGTGAAGAACCCACAAGGTTTTTCCTTGTGAACTCTGGTGGTGAGATCTGTGGCAAGTCCATTCAGAAAGCAAAAATGTAACACTGCACTTATGTTGCTCCATTATTCAAACGATTTCTATTGGGTAATGATCAAGCTATAATTGTTGGCAAGATTGGGCTTTAGACAACAATGTGTCTGCTATGTCAGCAATATTTTCTAACAGTGGATACTTTAATAAAGTTAATTGTGTCCTTACCCTGCCTTACAGTATCATTTTTGCCAGACAGATGGTAATGAACTGTGACTGGTGATGAGTCCATCAAAATTCAATCTGCTTGAAGTTTGGCGAATATGAACTTTTTAGTGAATTGCTTTGCAGTCCATGGGAGGGGGATGAATTCTGATAGCCTGATAACTAAGCGCAACAGCGTAAAACACATCAAGCCCTCCAGTGCTCTACCTCATTGGTGGTCTCCATTTATGTTCATGGCAAATCTGGTAGTTAGTTCTCCCCATTTGTAGAACTACTGTAGTAGCATGGGCACTTTCATGGGTGTAATACCTTGCCCCGGGGGTGGTAGCTTTATGGACCGCAGCTGCGGATATGGCTTCTATTCAAGAAGGACGGGTATCAGATTGCAGCTCTACCTCTGATGCCCAGTATGTGAATAAGGCGAAGAGGGAGCTGCTTCACATCACACCCCGTATAGCAACACGTCACCCTAGATAGCAACAATAAGGTAGGTATGGAGAAGGCAATAGGTGAATCAGTATGCTTGAGTATAGGTAAGTCTACAGCTCTATCCTATGCAGATTCAGTAAAACAATAGGCAGTTGAGTAATTACTATGGATCAATATGCAGTTCACTGCTATGCAGACTCCGAATCAGAAAGGCAGTTCAATGGGTCAATGAAACAGTATGCAGTTCACTGCTAGTAAGACTTGGAAGCATTAGGCAGTTCAATAGGTTGCATTGGTCAATGAGCAGTTCATTTAGAATCAATAGAATCAAATAGTGAGAGAAGGTAAGGTGAGCTCTTTCCTCCAGTGGGTTGGTTCCTGTAGTGTAGCCTGGATTGATCAGCGTCCTGCTTCAACAATAGTGGGACGCCGATCAATCAGCGCACCGCGGCTTTATGCCGACGGCTCGAGTGAGTGGGCGGAGTCCCGAGGCGCGCAGTAAAGGCGATGGACCCCGTCCGAGAGTGGGTGGAGCCTCGCGGCGAGCCTGCGCAGTAGCGCGGACAGATCCCGGTCCCGGCCGTGAGGAGATACGATTGTTACAATGGGGAAACTGTGCCAATGTCTTACGAAATTCGAACTCCAGTAATCTTCCGTGAGTTTATGGTTGGGTAAATCCCGAATCCTAGTCAATTCTGCACATCTGTAGAGCTAATAGGTAGCTAATAGGTAATCTATTGTCCAAAACAGCATGGGAAGCAGGGCACTTTCATGGGAGAACTGTACTAATGGCAACTATTTTTTTTTCAAATGAAAAATTAGAACTCCACAGATCGTCCATGAGTTCATGATTGGGCAAATCCGAACCTTATCCCTAGCTGTGACAAAGGGGTGGTCACACTACGCAGTTATAAAAATTGTAATGGTGTTTACCTCTTTGAATATAGGATGCCATTGGATGAGCTTTTCATCGACAACAAGTTGCTTTCCTGGAGGTGCAAAACTGATGTAGCTTCCAATCTGTATAAATTGTGTTGTTTTATTGGGAGTGACGTACCAGTTCATTATGTCATATTCTCCTGCAGTTCCTCTGTTCTCAAAATGAAAATTATCCCCCGATGATGTTTCAAAATTAACATTCTTAAGATATTTATTGAGCTGGGAAAGTAACAGGATGAGACAAAGCATGTAAACATCCAGTGGAGGACAATGTGATTCAAGTACAAACACTTGTGGAGAGATAGTTGCAGTCTCTAGTGGATGCCCATGAGGCAATTTGGGAGCACAATTGAAAGACATGTGCAGAGTGTTGTCATGTGCCCCACGAAAGACCTTAATTGCAGGATCACCAGATAATATTTTAATGAAACAGATGTATAAATATTGAAAATGACAATTGCGCTACACATGTTACGTATCGTTGCGAACGTCGCAGTGAGAGCAATCATTTTAGGGCCATCAATCACTGATAACACTAAACTGATGAGCGGTAAAAGCTTTTAATGCGTCGCCTATGGCCAATTTTGGGTAATGTAGTTTTTTTGAGGTTTCGCGCGCATGTGCAATTTTAAGGCTTGACATGTTTGGTGTCTCTTTACCCGACGTGACCCCGTCTTTTATATTTTACCAAAAAATGTGGTAATAATAAATGTTTTAGAATTTAATATAGGGGGAACTGTTTTTTTTTTAAAAAAAATCTGTAGTTTTTCCTTAATATATTAAAAAATAAAAACCCCAGTGGTGATTAAATACCACCAAAAGAAAGCTCTATCTGTCCCCAAAAAAGGGTATAAAATTCATTTCAGTACAGCGCTGCATGACGGAATAAATGTCAGTCAAAGTACCGCAGCACTGAATACTGAAAAATGGCCTGGATGGGAAGGGGGTTTAACACCCCGGATGTCAACTGGTTAAGGTAAGTGCTAACATTTATTTTTGCCTTTAATGCCTTTAATTATTTTTGCCTTTAATGTCACTTTAATAAGGGGGAGTGTATTATTTTATGTGTGGGGGGTGAATAAGGGGGATCACTACAGCATCCCAAAAAGCCATTATCAATAAAAAAGATAGAACCTTTCTGAATCCAAAATTTCCCAGTACCCCTTATTTTTATCACCTCCCGAAAGTACATAAAGATATAAATAATCCTCCAGGGCACCCAATCATCGCCAGCACTAATAGCTTGACCAGTGGCCTCTCTGTCTACATAGACCATTTCCTCCAACCTATAGTGGCATCCCTTCCTTCTTTTATCAAAGATTTCAGACACCTTATTCAGGCCTTATCATCCTACAAATGGGACTCGTCCTATAGTTGGATACCGTTAGATGTCACCTCTCTGTATACATCCATTCCCCACCAAGTGGGTCTAAACGCCTTGCTTTATTTTCTTACCAAATCCTCCATCCGCCATAGCCAAGCACAGTTCATTTTGAATTGTACAGAGTTCGCCCTCACACATAACTATTTCTCCTTTCTGGGCAAGTTCTATTTACAGACTCAAGGGACAGCTATGGGGGCAAATTTTGCCCCAAGCTATGCCAATTTGACCATGGGCCACTCCACATTGACCATGGGGAACTCCACATTTGGAGCAACAACCCATTTTCTAAACGGTTGGTCTTCTACGGCAGGTACAATAAATGATTCTGATTATTTGGGATGGTCCTACCAATAGCGTGCGTGAGTTCCTTGCTCATTGTAATGACAACCAATTTGGGTTATCGTTTACTTTTGAGGCCAACGACACCAAATTGGTGTTTTTGGACCTTGAATTGTCCTTTAAGAACCAGGATATCATTACAAGCAACCACGTAAAACCAACCGGAGGTAATTCATACCTTCATTATAAGAGCTGTCACCAATCGAGGTGGAAGAGTAATATCCCTAAGGGCCAATTCTGTAGACTCAGGAGAAATTGCACTCAGAATACAGATTATGTCACATCCAGTCAACTTCTCATCAATAACTTTAGGGAAAAAGAATACCAAGAGGAACTTATCATGGAGGCTCTTTCCGGCCACTCAAAAACAGACCAACCTCTGGACTCAACACATGACCACATTGCTAGGGAGGACAAGAAAATACGATTCATCACCACCTTTAACAATGGGTTCACAGCCATACAGAAAGTCATATGCAAACATTGGCATATTTTACAAAAAGACCCGAAATTGGGTCCCCATCTACCGCCCAATCCGTCTATCAATTTTAGGAAGTCCAGGAACGTAAAAAACATGATAGGCCTGAGTCGATCCTTCCAAGGCCCAGAAGCCCGCCCAAAACATTTCTTATTTGACAAAAGAACTGGAATATTCCAGTGCAAAAAACCCAGATGTTTGACATGCCAGTTCATTCACCATGGTCAAACAAAGTTTCACGACCATCTTCAAAATTCCTATATTATCAAACAATTCATAACGTGCTCACACGACCATGTGGTCTATGGACTTAAGTGTCCCTGCGGGCTGATATATGTTGGCCGTACAATAAGACCCCTAAGGGCGAGAATTGGTGATAATAGACGCCTGATAGAAAAAGGTGACACCGAACACAGTGTACCTCGTCATTTTACTTTTAAACATAACAAAAACGCCCAAAATCTTCAAGTGTTCGCCATCGAACATATTTCAAATCAATTATCCCCTTCCGAACGGTTTCATCTTCTCTGTAGAAGAGAGACCTATTGGATATACAAATTGAATACTCTGGTCCCAATAGGTCTCAATGAGGAGATAGAAATTCACACCATTCTATAAAGTAATACAACACATATCGGTTGGCCGCTACCTTTCAGATGTTGGCATATCTCTAATCCAGTTGTTTTTAAACCTTTTTCCCCTCATCCTTCTTTTTCATGGGGGAGGTTTTTAATCACACCTGATATTGAATGCATCAATAACAGCTGCATTCTATTTTAATTTTTTATCCATTTTTATTTCCAAATAGTATTTAAATAAAAATGGACAGCAATAATGATTGAGGTCCCATCTGTCTTAAATAAACCTTTTAAAGTTCGTATTTCCTTTTACACAACAAGTCCCTGTCCTTGTATTCGTCAGGTACTATAGATGAATCCTTTAGCCCGGTGCATCCTGCATGACAGAACGAATGTGAGATGTCAACTGCAGGTAACAAGCCAAGTGCTGCCCGTTATGCTCATGGGGTGTGCACTTTTACTCGTCCGCCCCACTATACCACTCCACCTATCAGGACAGCGCGATTGATGCTGTCTCCGCCCAGCTGTCTTTTTAAAAAATCGTGAGTTTCCCGCAATTCGGTTCTTCACCTGAGCTTGACAAAGAGGCTTCGCCTCGAAACGCGTAGCGATCTACCCCTTACACATCACCGCCAACTGCTCTACATCCCCTCACTGTGTCACTCGGAGAGTACACTCCCAATGCCCTCACCGTTACGTCTCCTAAGCCCTCCGACTGAGAGACGACCGCTGACAGCACTTGTCATACAGTATCCTTCTGCAGAGCACTTCTGGCCGCAACGGCTCAGCCCGGCCAGCTGAGTCCTGCTGTTAGAGAGCTGCTCCCCCGTCACAGCGACTGTTCGTACAAAAAAAAAAATGTCAGCCGTCTATACTACTGTATTCCACCTGATCGTACTTCCCTAAGGACTCCATCCAATCGCCCCCAGAGAATTTCCAAGGACTTCTCAAATGTGAGTTTTTCAACAATTCTATACTAACAGTAGTAGCGCTCTCAATACACACGTTGTTTCTTTACTCTGTGCTGCATGTCGGGGGGTGTCTCTGTGTGCTGTATGACGAGGGGCACACCCGCCCACAACCAGGGTCCACGGAAGATGGGGGGGGCGAAAAAAAAATGTCTGCCCCGGGCGCCCATAACTCTGGTTATGCCACTGGGCACCTAAACACACATTCTCAATAGAGCACAACTGCTTGTACATCTAAACAACTTAATATGGTAGACACACATACTGAGTTTGCAAATTGCTAAAAAAAAAAGAAAATAGGAGAAATAGGAAATTAGGCTTCATAAATATTATCATGCAACTAATCCTTCTTTAAGTTCTTGTTGCTTAAGCAGGTGTCACAAGCCTATAGCTATTAAAGCAATGCATGATGGTTCCTGATTGGCAGCCAATGAAAACTGTGTCTTACTTATCACATAAATAATGTACAAGCTATGTATTTTACCTTAGATGATTGAAAAGCTGATCCGAGATATGATTTTGGATCAGTCTGTTCATTTTTTCTTGAGTACACCCAGTCATTTATTGCATAGGCCATTGCATAAGTAGCTCTGTAAATAGCATAAGTTAACCTAAAGTTGTTGACATCAAAAATAGATTCATATGATGTCATTGTTTCTTTTCCAGTGCAATTCTTTGCATATCCCAGTTTGTCTCTAAATGTGGTCTCATTTATGGGTAAACAACAAAAGGCATCTCGCCACACTGCGGCAGTGAATATGTCATCTGGGAAGGTGAGGGGGTTAGCACTATAGATGAATTCCTTTAATCCTGGAATTTCTCCTTTGTGAATAGCAAACGCGAGTGAACCATTAAATGAGGTTAAATAGGAGTCGGTGGCGGCAATGGACACTGTGGATGGTATAAGCCACACTTTTCCGGGTGTGGAAAACTCCTGAAGACTGTACATGAAGTTAGTAAGATCCATGCCAGTCAAGAAAGCAAGTACAACATTTGCAGATGAGTATTTTACAGCATCCATTGCTGGGAATCTGCTGTTGAAAGGTCTGCTTGCTATGATTTGAAAGTAGGCGATACAGACTCCATTTCTAATGAGTATGTTTTTAATGTCATTACTCCCTCGTAGGTTATTTTCATCATCGGTGGTAATGATTCCAACCCATGTCCACCCAAAACATTTAAGGAGCTGTACAAAACCATCATACTGGCTTTGTTCAGTTGGGACAGTCCGGAATAAAGATGAATATATGGAGGTATTGCCTAAATATGAATCCTGAACTCCATAGCTAACCTAAAAGCAATGGAAGTATGTTAGATGATGGAAAATGCAATTGAGCAAAGAGAATGTATATCTAGTGCAATGTTTCTACAGTCCAGAAAAGATGGATATATTGACATATCACCTCCATAACCAACCTAAAGCAATGGAAATATGTTAGATGATGGAAAATGCAATGCAGCTTTGTTCATAATAAACTGCAGTGGTTGATGGTAGTCGGGGTTCGAACAAGACTAGAAAAGCCTGATGTGAATAAATCCCTAGGACCTGATAACATGCACCCAAGGGTACTTAAGGAGCTCAGCCAAGTGAAGCGGGACCCTTGTTCCTAATTGTCAGAGACTCCATGCTGACTGGAAGGGTACCAACTGATTGGCATAAAGCGTTGGTAGTACCAATATTCAAAAAAGGCTTAAGATGCCTATCTGGGAACTATAGACCGGTCAGTTTAACATCAATAGCATTCAAATTGTTTGAGGGAATGATAAAAGGCTATCTACAAGATTTTATTTGTGGTAATGTTATCATAAGTGACCACCAACTTGGATTTAGGAAACCTACTAACATTCTATGAGGAGGTAAGTAGCAACCTAGATGGAAGAAAGCCAGTGGACAGAGTGTACCTAGATTTTGCAAAAGCATTTGATAAGGTACTGCAAAAAAGCATATTACACAAGTTGCAATCTATGGGCATTGATGAAAAGGTGTGCACATGGATAGAGAACTGACTACAGGAACATGTCCAGAGAGTATCGATAAATGGCTCATTTTCTAATTGGTCTAAGGTCAGGGGTGGCATGCCACAGGGTTCTGTGCTAGGACCAATACTGTTTAAACTGTTTATTAATGAAATTGGGGGAAGTGTTAATAGCCATGTTTTTGTGTTTGCTGATGATACGCCAATTGCCAGGGTAATAAACTGGATATTAGACATAGCAACATTAAAGGAGGACCTACATAAAATAGGGGAGTCGGCAACTACATGGCAGAGGAGGTTTAATGTTGATAGATGTAAAGTTATGTATTTTGGTGTTAAAAATAGTCATGCAGATTACACGTTAATGGGAGTACTATCATGCAGAAAAAGGGAATGTATACTCGAGATGAAGCAACAATTTTGCCACTTTACAAAACACTGGTTCATGGGTATGCGGTTCAATTTCAGTTGCAAATCAACAGAAAGGATGTCCCTGAACTGGAGAGAGTCCAAAGAAGGGCAACAAAACTGATAAAGGGGCTGGATAACTATGAGGAAAGATTGCAAAATTTTAACTTTTTCACTCTGGAAATGAGGCGACTAAGGAGGGGAGGGGCAGATTGTAATGTACAAATTGTTTAATGGTGATGGTAATATCAGTAATAAACTTTTTATTGTAAACTCACTAAAGAAGACAAGAGGCCACTACCTGAAATTAGAAAAAAAGGTTTAAACCACAAAATGCAAAGGGATTCTTTTCTGTTAGAGCTGTAAAGTTGTGGAACTCCATTCCACAAGCAGTGGTATCAGCAGAGAGTATTGAATCATTCAAGACCTGTTGTTTAGATATTTTGCTTAGAGGACAAAACATACAGGGGTACAGGAACTCTTAGTGACTAGTACACACAGACACACATTACCATTTGAAAAATAAACTCCATTTTTTTTTTAGGTGCACTGTTTAAAATTAGATTTAGGTGAGTATCATGTTTTTGTTGTTGACCCTAGGCAAAAATGAGCAGTTAACTCTTGCAGTGCGGGGGTAGCCCCACTGCAAGGGTTAATAAAATGTAATTAAAGAAGAACTCTGTCAGGAAGCCAGGCTGCCTAGAAACAAGTGAAGCTGGCTTCCTAGACAATTAGGAAGCTGGGAGGCGGGTCATGATATGCCACCCGGCTTCCTTAATTGGCTAGGAAGCCAGTTTTACTTGTTGGTAAGCAACCAGGCTTCCTAACAAATCATGAAGATGAACGGCACATCATGCCTAGTGTCCCAATTTTCTGATTGGTCAGGAAGCCACGCTACCTAGCAACAAGTGTCGCCAGCTTCCTAGCCAATCAGGAAGCCAGGAGGCGTGTCATGATA
>NW_017306673.1:251485-300321 GCF_000935625.1 Nanorana parkeri | reverse complement strand
ATATATGTATATATACTCACCTGAACCTCTGACACACCGAGCTTCTAGACCAGTCCCTGCAGGCTCCGACGGTGAAATTTCCCTCAGCGTCTTCACGTCTAATACACTTTATTAGACATGATGACTCATGGATCCTTAGACCACCAGAGCGTGGGGGAGCGAGGCTGCAGGGAACTGTCTAGCAGCCAGGCAGGACTGAGGTTTGGGTGAGTATTTATTTTTATTTTTACACCCTAGACCAAAACAAGCATTTAACCCTTGCAGTGCGGGGGTAGCCCCACTGCAGGGGGTAAAGTTTTATTCTGCCTGGAGTTCTTCTTTAAGTCTGGCCTTAATCCTTTACCGTTGTGGAGTATGTTCTACTAATACTAAGGTTTACACCTTATACCTACTTGTGGGAGATTATAGACCCCAGAAATCTTGGCCATGATTTTGGTTGAGGAGGAGAGCATATGTCCAATGATTCCAGCCAAGGCACCCCGCTTGGCACACTGGTAATTTGGAACAGCATTTTGTGAGCCTGTCAGTACTTTCAAAATGCTTTCCACGGCCTTGCTTTCATATGCGCATGAATCGAAAATGTCAAATCCGAGTGTGACGTTAGGAAGCACAGAAGGATTTTTGTTTATTTCCTCTATGGCATACATAAATGCCAGGTTATGCCTGTAGTAACGTAAGGTTATTCTGAAAGTAAAAAAGAAGAATTAAAGGATTTATGTTACTAATAATGCACAGTTACGTTTTAGATAAAACATATATTAAAAAAAGTTGTATTTGTACATTTTAACAATTTGACATAAAAAGCATTGTAAAGGGGTAATAATTATGTTGATTTTCTATTGTGGTGCCAGAATGCGATCACTGAGGACTTTAAAGAACTGTTTACTGTTGTAGCAGAAAGGCAGCAGAGACTTGCAGTAATGGCCGATTATTTCTGGTTACTCTGGGTAGCCATTCCGAGAAAGATGTTGGCTGTAACTAACTTAGGCCCCTTTCACAATGCTAGTCTATGGGCAGCAGGGTCCAAATGGATGGGCGTCCATTAACACCTGGTTACCCTCGACTCCGGGCACAAACAGAACAGAGTTCCGTTTCGCCGAACCTGATCGTGCGGATTGAGGGTAATTTGATGTAAATGGACTCATGTTCATTTACATCCGACTCCCCATAGACCAACATGGGGTACCGCAGTTTTAGTTGTTTCCTCTATCACAAGATGGAGAGAAAAATTGGACGGACATGTATACAGCAGTAACATCCAATATGTACTGCTCTGATCTGTGCACGGATCCCCTCCTGATCAGCCCATGTAGAAGGGACTTTGGGCTCACCATACGCATTACATTCTGACCATACAATCTCTATAGTTTATACAATCAACTTTGGATCTACCAAAGCTATGTAATGAGCACCTACCTAAACTATTAAATCAATTTATATGCAACCAGGCAGTCCCTTGCACTAGATACTTGTTGGTAAATCTGTACAATCAGATTGTAAAGTGTGTGGTGAGCTTTAGAGATCACTGTAGGGAAGTTGAAAACAGCAAGTAAGGTGTACGTGCAGCTCCCGAAATTGTGTGTCGGGAAGAGTGTGTCTGAGGCTCTGGCAGTATATGACTGGAGAGTGTACAGCTCAGCATTGCAGGTTTTATATTGGTTCCCCAACAGCTACAGCAAGAGCAAGGGACTAAATCAGGATGGAATTAGTCCTAATGGATAAAAGTGGCTCCTGACAGCTGGAAGACCAGGAATTAGCAGAATAATAAAAAGCAATGTAAACTTCCCATCAGGCATGAGTGCCATGGCAAGCTTGCAGCCGGAATGACCAGAGGGAACTCTTCAAAACTGAGAACTCTGCCGATGTATTTTCTAATAACATATTCAATATACTTTCAGTGAATGTATAAATGGTGGCGTTGTTTTTAAAGGGGTAACAGCAATGAGCAGAAAAGCTAAATGCAGCTAATGTGTTTTGAAGTGTCAGAAAAGCCCAAAAGATACAAAAAAATAAGAACAAATGTGGGAAACATTGATAATAAAAACCATACTATATTAATCATCTATACTGTATAGGAAATATTAGTGAGAATTGGCAGAATGCCCACTAGACGGCATAACAAACAAATCTGAAACTACAGTATAATAACCTAACATCTATTTAAAGGAAAAAGCATACATATAAAATCTATATTGCGCCTACGGGGAGTAGACAGCTACAGCCTTAATAACAATTGATTGAAAAAAATGTGATCATAAAAATGTATTTACAATAAAAGAAAAAGTTAGGCCATGTATCTCGAAGACGTATGTCTATATGTCTGATAAAAATGGGTGCCGGTTTGTATGTAATTAGGTTTTACTTTCAGATCCGCTCATTATGCCTCATTATGTGGATATCCTGCTCATTTTTACTAATATTTCCTATATGGAGGATTATTATTGCTTTTCTTTTTTTTTATGAATGTTTCCCACATGTATTATTCTCATTTCATGTATCTGTTGTAGCTCTGATGAAAGTGGATTTTCTCTTGTTGTCCTTGGTGCCTTTTATTTCCTCTTGTCACTTGTGAATATAATAAAGGACAATGGACTCGCATAACATTTGTTTGGTGCTTTTTTGGGTTGAAACAAACCATTCAACAATGCCAGGGTATACCAAGCTGTCCAGCAAAAGTGGCAGATAGAGTGTTGAGACAAACCATTTAACAGCAGAAGTGGCAGATAGAGGGTTGAGACAAACCATTTAACATCAAAAGTGGCAGATAGAGGGTTGAGACAAACCATTTAACAGCAGAAGTGGCAGATAGAGGGTTGAGACAAACCATTTACCAATGCCAGGGTACACCAAGCTGTCCAGCAGAAGTGGCAGATAGAGGATGAGACAAACCATTTAACACTGACAGAGGGCTTACAATGGTCAGCGTTTATTCATTCATGTAAAACCTTTATTCCAAAAGGAAAGAAAAGCTGCTCTAACCAGAAAGTATTAGCTGCAGTTCAGATTTAATTTGTTAGTCAAGTCCATCTAAATCTGCTAGTCTATCGAATATCACCCTTTCCACAGGGTGACAATTCTGCTGTCCATAGAATTGAATCACCCTAAGACAGTAAGTGTGTTACTAGAGGAATCACCAGGTAAAAATAAAGAAAAAGTCAAAAAAAGAAAACGAATGCAGCAATCACATCTAAGGACTGGTAATCTGCAATATAAGACATTTTTTTTTACTAGGTTATGGATAGGGACAGAAAGAGGGTGAGACTGTGGTTTAGCACTGGGCATTGTTGCTGCAACAGCTTCGTCCTGTACACAGATAACACTTATTGCTTATGATGCAGAATCAGAGTAGTAGCTACATTCCTCAGCCTATAAGCATAATCTGAACTAGGACTTCTACAGATGCCTCATATAATATGCCAGACAAGTGATCCTTAAAGGTTTCTCTCTGTACCGTTCGAATGCCTTCTATGGCGATATCAGGAAAAAAGAGACAAGCATTCATGAGTCGCGTTCAGAGCGGCCCCCCAGGGCCATGGGTCCAGTAGCACTTGCTGCTTTCTTTACCTTTGTTGCTTCACCACTGAATCCAATACTGCTTTTGGCAGGTAACAAGAGGAATATGTGTATCTGATCCTCGCAGCTGACAGGTAGCACTGCCGTTCATTTTTATTCTTTTAATTCATTGTAATTTGTAAAGGGTTAAATGAGTGGCAGTTGCATGAGTGGTGACACAAAATTCCAGATGGATCAAATGCTCTATAGTCTGTATTAGGGATGCACCGATACCGATACAAGCATCGGTATCGGCGGCGATACCGAGTATTTGCATGAGTACTCGTACTCATGCAAATACTCCAATACAAAAAACGAGTACCTGTGCCGCGTCCGCCATCTTCAGGGACCCGAACCTGCCGCACACAGGACCTCCATCGCGTCTTCAATGAAGCAAGATGGCTGCGAACTCCTCCTCCAAGTCAAAAATGCTGTTTACCGGCATATATTATTTAAAAAAAAGAAAATTATGTACATATTGCTAACTAAGGCTTGCATCCCCCCTGTTAAAAGTATCGGTACTCGTACTCGGCCTTAAAAAAGTGGTATCGGTGCATCCCTAGTCTGTATACAACTATTACAACTAAAGGTGCCCATGCACCTCACAATTATCGTTCAAAAAACGAATGCGATCCGTTTTTCGTTCGATAATCAGCCAGTTGATGGGAAGTCAACTATCACAATTACTGTACAACTGGCCAGATTTCGGCTATCGGGCAGACTAGAAAACTTTTTTCGAATCGTACGAAAAAAATCGATGGATTAGTGGTGTTTTCGTACGAAAAAAAAACGCTACGTGAACACTGCACATGCGCAAACGAAAATCTGTTATTGGCCAGTTAGTATTGCTGTAGAACGATTATCAAAATCTACATTGGCCTGTGCATGATGGGCTATTTATGGAGAAATTAAACGAGGGTGAGATGACAGGACAAATAAAATAGAACGATAATTGTAAGGTGTATGGGCACCTTAAAGTGACATTAAAGTCAAAAATCTTTTTCCCTCCCCCAATGTTAATGTCAGCACTTACCTTAAATGATGTTTCTTAACCCGATCTTCTTCTTCTTTCCTGTCCTTTTCATCTGTCCCTCCAGCGCTGTGGCGGGTCTCCGATCCAGCACTGACTCCTCTGAGCCTGCTGGCACTTCCTGTCCCACGGTGTCTGCATGCGGGTGCACGCGTCCATAGACTTACCTTGCGTCTCTTTTCACATTTCCGTACGGGAGCGCGGGGAAGACACAGGTAAGTATTAACCCTTTTCAAAGCTTTTTTTTTATTTTTTTACACTTTTTGCATATATCTACTGCTTGCTAGAAGTAGATATATGCAAAAAAACGGAGGGTTTAATAACCCTTTAAGTCATTCAGAAGCATAAAATCTGCAGAAGATAATGAATTGTGCATTTTCCTGCAAGCCACACAAGCTAGACAGCTCTCCTCTAGATCAGAGACAAAGCTGGAAGCGTACCTTGGGAATATTCTGCCCGCCGTCTGCTGACTTAATAATAATATGCTCTAAGAGCAAAACCAAGCTTCGTATAATGAAGTGTGTAACATATATCAGACAGAAATCCTTCTGACTATGACTGAAATTACATAACTATAGGAACGTGTGAGAAATGGTAGCTTCATTGTTGACCTAGGTATAATCCTGGAAAAGTCAGTCCACTTTGAAATGTATCCAAAGTCAATTTGTTTTCCATTTTGGATGTAGAGGGGTACGGGGGAACCACTGCCAGCTTTTTATTGCTGCTGGGGAGATTTACCTAATTCATTTGTCCTGGTGAGCATTGTCACTACAATTTTAAGTTACTACAGTGTGAGGAATAGAGGGGAAATCTCCCAATGGGAACAATTGTTACATTGACAACTATATAAGAGAGAACTTCCCTCTTACTTTCTATTGTGTCCAGAAAACATGATATATCTATATAATATTTTTTTTAAAATAACCTTTTTTGGCATTTTAACTTTTTTTTTTTACTGTATCCAAAACTTAAAAACAAAATGTGATTTAGATATGCCTTAAATATACTCTACACTGAAATCTAGGATTGGCATACCAAGTCCTCCCAGTGACATCTTACATTTGTAAAGGACTCTATCACTGCCCTGTACTCCTTCCAAGGAGGCTCACTCTTCCTGCTGCATTCTTCATAATATAAAATCAAAACAAATTAACCAAGGAGCACAAGACCCCTTGGAACAGATGAAGGAATATAAGCCCCAACTTCTTACCACCAGAGTCCCCAGTAAAGAAGCCGCAGGGGTGTTCTACTTACCAGTATCAGTTTTGGGTGGGTTTGCTCTTTTTTGACAAATCCCTAACATTTCTTTAAAGTCAGAAAAAGCATTACAATTGCAAAGTAATGCTGCTATATATTACAATCTTACCCGAGACAAGGCGATGGGATGGGAGTTTCCGTAAAGGTAAATTTCAGCGGAGCAGTAAAGCCAAACAATGATGTGACTGCTCCCAGGATAACATCACCGTCTCTAAAAGTGTTGTGCAAGGAAGAATTTTGCAGTATACAGCCAGCGCTTGAATTATTTCCAGCAGCATCAGCAAAAGGTTGGAAGTGTAGCAATGATAACACAATAAGAGACTGTTCATAAAAAATCATTATTAGACAAAGCAGGACAACTGATTGTTTTATACTATGACATGAAAATGACTGTGACTTTAAATATACAGTAAAAATGGGAGCAAATAATAAATGATCCTTCTAAAAATGTGTTTCTTTTTTAAAATATATGCTTAACATTTATTATCCTGCCAGAGCTTAGTTCTAACTTGCAAAGAGCATTCACCTAACAAATCTATCCATGTTTCTATGATACTAGCTAGCCCGCATGTATGGACAATACCAACTATTGACAGGCAGGCTATCCCTACTAAAGCCAGTGGCTAAGGTGGTGAATATATAGAGATATATATTTATATATTTATGAATTCATTTGCAGGTATTTTTAACGTCTTTATAGGCACATGAAGAATAAATTACTAGCATGGGTGAAATAATAATGGGTTACTCCGATCCACCCTGCTATTTTCCAAAGGAAGAGCAGAGACAAGCATATCATTATCACAAGGTTAGATATTTCATCAATAGTGACAGCTGAGGCCCCGAACTTTCTCTGGTTACACAAATGTTATTCATTTGTTTTTATTTGTATATTTTCTTCATACTTTCTGATGTATTCATGTTTTTACTACACGAGAAAAGCAAAGATAAAAAAAATACACAAACTTTAAATTGGATATTTTTATTTGTATTATAATTTTGGGGAATAGATCATTGTGGAAATACTCCCTATCTGCAGGGCCGGATTTACTCTCTTTGCCGCCCAAAGGCCATTTATTTATTTATTTTTTTATCAATTTTTTTTCCACTTCTTAACTTTATTGCTGTCACACAGGAGCTAGCAAGACCCTGTGTGATGGGTTCCATAAAGAGAACCTGTCACCTCCAAATGCTGTCACTTCCAGTACAGGTGTTTGAGCACAGTACTTTGCTGGCTCTACTGTGACAGCTGAGAGGGGAAGGCTGCGAGCGCAGCTCTCCCATCTCAGTGTTCACAGGGAGCAGAGTAGAGAACATTTGTTCTCTGCTCCCTGCTCTCCATCCTGAGCTACCTTGCTGTGGTCCCGGGTCCACCAGAAGAGTGGGGGGATCCCCGAAAACCATGGCAGGGAGGTGGTCAGTGGGGACAGAGGCAGCCAGAGGTGGGGGCAGACCATGGAGGGGTGGGGGGCGGACGAGGAGGCTAATCACAAGTGATCTCTGCATTGCCCGAAGCAGGACTTAATGTAGAAAACAAATTACCTGCCCAGAGCCAGGAACTGCTTTTCCCGGGCGTCAGGTGATTGGAATTCCACACCCCTGCTGCCCCTCTGCTCCCTGCCACCCCAAGCCCTTGCCTCGATGGCCTTGTGGGAAATCTGACCCTGTCTGTATGCTAGCTTCCCATGTAATTCTGGTGTAAATATTATTACAATTTTAACACATTTACTTATAGATAAGGACATGTTCAAGTGGGTGGTTTAATCCAACTTTCCTTTCATCTCTCTTCCTGTGTATATAAATGGAAGGAAGTGAGGAAGCTATGAAAGGTCACATGATTGTTAAAGGAGAACTATGGGGTCAGGGCTTTTCCCCATAGTTCTCCTAAGGGTAACGGGAGGACACAAACTAGCGTCCTCCCGTCACCCAAAGCTCAGTATACCGCGAGCTACAGCTTGCGGTATACTGAGATGCCGCAGCTGAAGTAGATCCCGACAATTGTGCCGGGATCCGCCCAGCTGCGTGACTGACAGCTGGCTTTGCCTATTTAGAGGCAGAGCCAGCTGTACCCGCCTCCTCCCCCGTCCGTACCGCCAGTCAGCGCTGGCGGATCGGAGCAGGGAGGGGGGAATCCAGCCCCTCCCCTGTCACGGCAGAGAGCCGTTACAGGATCGAGAGGTGAGCGAATCGCGAATCTGTGGAGAGAGTATTGTTAGATGGACCAGTATAATTAGATGACTAACATAAGTTACTAACAATTAAGGCCTAACTCAAACCAACACTTTTTAAGCAGTGTGGTATTGTGTGGCAATCCCACAGTGGAACTGGGGGTTGTAGTAACCCAGGACTCTCAGCCAGAGAGACTGAGCAGTTCCAGGAAACAAATTATTTTGCTGGGAAAGAACTGGCTTTGCAGTTCTCTCCAGAAAACCTGGATTTGGTATGGGATCCTGGAACTGGGAGATTTCAAAGAGAACTGGGAGGGATGAAATCTCCATTCCTGGGTCCATGGTTTAGTAGGAGCCAGAACCTAATGATTGCACACCTGTGCATAGCCCTTATGGAAAGGGTGCTGGCTGGTGTTCTGGGCTCCAGCTGGGAAGAGGAACAGAGGTGTTCAGGAGTCAGGAGGACTCCACCCAGACGTCAGAGGGGAGCCAGGTGGCTGTGTGTGCTGGAGGCATCCCGTAGACAGCCGAGGAGACAGAGAGCCAGTGACACATGAGGGATGTGTTTGAGTGCCCACGAGGGGAGAGGTCAGGAAGGTCGGTGACCCTAGGACCGCTACGACACACTGCTGAGAGAGCAGAGTGAGGGCTCATAAGCGAATCTACTGAGCCATATAAAGGGAACTGTCTTATGTTGCTGCTGATGCAAGATATATTTCTGTTTGCCCTAAATAAACTGCATTTGATTTGACTTACCTGGACTACAGTGGAGTGTCCTTGTTACAGCAGTTACAACAGCAGGGTTTTTTCTTTTTGGGATAAAGGATTTAAAGGAGAACTATGAGGTCAGTGCTTTTCACTCACCTCATAGTTCTAGCCGGCCTGTGACAATGAGACTGTCACAGGTCAGCTCAGTAGATCGGAAGGTGAGCGAACACATACCGGCGTTCGCTCACCTCTCGATCCTGCCACGGCTCTCTGCCGTGACAGGGGAGGGGCTGGATTCCCCCCTCCCCGCTCCGATCCGCCAGCGCTGACTGGCGGAACGGACGGGGGAGGGGGCGGGTACAGCTGGCTCTGCCTCTAAATAGGCAGAGCCAGCTGTCAGTCACGCAGCTGGGCGGATCCTGGCACAATTGTCGGGATCCGCTTCAGCTGTGGCGTCTCAGTATACAGCAAGCTACAGCTCGCGGTATACTGAGCCTAGGGTGACGGGAGGACGCTAGTTTGTGTCCTCCCGTTACCCTAAGGAGAACTATGGGGAAAAGCCTTAACCCCATAGTTCTCCTTTAACTATATTAAAAAAGCTGACTGTTAAAAGCACCACTGTCAAAGTTAAGTTTGGTCAGGTACAGGACGTTGGATTGTAACAGACTTACTGGTCAGATCGCCAGGTATTAAAATTATGTAAGACAAACAAAGATTAATGTGTTAATGCTCGTGACAGCCTCAAACACAGGCGCCATTTTTTGTTTTGACCAGAGTTCCACTTTAAATAAAAAATACTTTCCAGTAAAAAAAAAATACACATTTTGCATTAAAACTTACTAAGGTAATGCTGTATAGTTTATTGATTGTAATGTTTATGTGGTGCATTTGGCTGGCCCACTAGCGAAATCCCTGGAGTTGTCATGTTCATTACTTTCATGGACCACAAGTCTGTGGAAATGTCTCCACTAGTCCAATCTCCTCCATACACTGTGGAATGAAAGGGATGTTGTATATGACATAGTAATATGACAAGATGCTGTAGTCCATTCTAGAAGGTAAGGTATGATATAAACCTCGAAGGTAAAACAGAGAAGACTTTCCAACTTTAGGTCAATTCCCTGAGGTTGTTCTTCTAATATAACTGAGCATATTGTTGAAGAAAAGGGAGTCATTTACAAAAATGAAAAAGATGTTGCTAAAATTTTTAGTAGGCTCTATTTAAAGGTGACGTTTCAAAAATGTACTTTGCTGTTCGGTTTAATTTCCCAACATTGCTCGGTTATGTGCCACCATTTAAACCTTTGCCCTGTCTGAGTTTTGGCTGCACTAAACAGATTGGCCACACATGCATTGTTCATACAATGCAAACATCCAGTGTGGACATTCTGCTTTGGAAACCAATAGAAGCCCATATATACTCGGTTTCATTCAGTGTCACTATGATTTTGCCATTAGATCCGTTACAAGCAACTGACACTAGAGGAATTATGAAGCCCCGCTATTCAATTCTGCAGAAATGTTTCAAGCCCTGTAGTATTCCACCAGCAGTGAAGGTGAGTATCACTAGTGGTACATGTCCCACACTTGGGGAAACAATTTGAAGACAGTGCTTTAATTCATATATTTACTAAGGCGAGGAAGATAAGTGTAATGGTGGGACCAGGTCATTTGGCAACCAAGGTAAAGATTGCAAAGCGAGCCCTCCTGCCTTCCCTTGAACTGAGATTAATCCTATTTGCTCATACAATGGCTTGGCCCGGCAGGGCAGAGAAATTGCAGCCAGGTTTCACAGCCCTTGGTCTATAGAAAATTGGATGGGTTTGGAGAATAGGGTGTGCTACAATGTGGTGAATGAGCACAGTGAAACCAAGCCAGGTCATCATTAACATTTTAATAGCCAAATTGTGTTCTTTCATTTGAGAACTACTGAGAGGTGCATGTGCTTTGTCCAATAAACTTATGTCTCCAGTACAGAGTAGGTTTTTTTTTAAAGGAGGAGGAGCATAAAAAAGGAGCATATATGTTTTACAATTGACAGTCTGCTGGAAGCGACAATATGAGCAGATCAATGGACAATAGTCAATACTATTATTTGCATATAAGCACTATTTTATGAAGTCTACCAACAGGTTGCTAGCTAAACCTGCTCAGTGTATCAGGAGCCGCTATCAGTAGACAAGCTCTCAATCTGCCTGAGAAGTCCATAGATTACACTGGAAGAGCTGCTTTTCCAGTTTAATCTGTGAGACTGGGCTGTGAGTTTGACAGCCAGATCATCATGCCCACTGACAGCAGAAGAGGCTAGAGTTGGCTTCCCAATCCCAAATTGCCCAAGTTGTGAGCCTGTCCTGTCTCTGGATAGGAGCCCTGGCCTTTGCCTGCAAGCTTTTAAAAAAAAAAAATCATTTTTTTTCCTTCATTTATAAATCCACATAAATTATTATCCACATTAATTCTTCTTTCTTTCAAAATCCACATAAATGAGGAGATTAAAGACCCATTCTGGTATAATAGACCCATTCTGGTATAATGTGTCCCCCCCCGGGTACCTCACGGTTACCATTTCTGGGTGCAGGGGGTCACCAATCCAGCACTGCAAATGGTCTCTCAGTAGCCGGTCCCCTACGTCACCTTATGACAACATCACTCCTCTTCTGGATCCTGAGAGGACCCCATTGCTGGACAACCAATATGAAGAGTCCACGTCATGCAGGCAGTGATGTGGACACCTAGAGAAAGACCCTGAAGGAAGTAAATAAAGGAAGAAAGAAAGAAGAGTCAAGAGCTGGGCATCACATGACCACAGCTTTAGGGAAGTACAAAGGGTTTATAGATGGGGCTTCATATGTAATTAGTAAATGGTTCTTTACATTTTCAAATTGTATGTTGTCCATTTGACATAATAACAAGCAAATAACAAAATCAGTAGAAGCAAACATTGATCAAAATAAATGTACCTTACTATTTTTGTTTTCTACGCTCGTACCCCTTTTTTGTAGGGGTTTACTCACGTATTTAACTGCCCCTCCTCGCTTCCCCGGTTTTCTGTTTTCACCTATGTTATGCAAAAACCTTTTCAGACCCCAGGCGGGTTAGGCAATGGGTAATGAGCTGAAAGGTTGGCATTAAACCTAACGAGATATTAACGTGTGTAGCTAGCATGTTCTGATAGATGTTTGTTACGCCTGCTGTTGGATCCCCCCAGGGGTCTTTATAAATAAGGAATTTCGAAAAATAAATAAATTAGCGTAATGAGGCACAAATGAAGCATTTCATGTAATGAGTTCAGAGTAACAGCCCACTGGGACAATTTTGTAAAGAGGGACAAGCAATAACAAAAGAGATAAACGAAGACATAAAGGGGACAAATTAACAATAATGAGGTACTTGTTGAAGATAATGAGGAATATATGAAGGCTAATGGCTGACAAGGGCTGAATTATTACAGCTAAGTACACAGATGCAATGCATATATGGGAGCTATTCTACCTGTCAAAGGATTTGAATTGCTATCCATTCGGTCCTGACATTTACACAGCTATGCCACATACCGGTAGCACTGCCCTGCCTGACAGGACAGAGGGCCTGATATTTCTCTGCTGCAGTTAAAGCTGAACTAATTTGCCAGATGAGAGGGGGCTCTTGTCACAAACTACGCACAGCATACTTGCTCATTATGGCGGACATACCTCCTAGTCAGGTCTCCACCAGTGGCTACAGATCGCTGTAGCCTCTCCACCCACTCCCATCTTCTGTACAGTCAGACATCTTCCTTCTTCAACCATCGAGTGCACTGGAGTTACACAGTCCTGTATCTGGCTCCATTCTCAACATCATACAAGTTGGCCGGGTGTGCAAACTACACTGTGCATGCACTACGGGTAGTAGTATACTCAAAGACAACTTCTAGGAGAAAGGGGAAGGTTTTTGGAGTTTTATTTACCATTACAGGTCTTCTTCCTCTTCCAGCCTGTGATTGTACAGCAGCAGACTGTTGAGCTCATCTATCTGTCACACTGTTCTCTCCTCCTATCAGTTACATCCATTGTTAGTACATGAGCAATGCAACACACCTGATTGACTCCTAGCTTCTCCAATGTCTAAACTCCCCTGTACAGTGGATTGCAAATGATGAGACCACGTCAAATGCATTTACTCTGCTTGCAATAAACATACATTTTATGATGTATTAATAAATACTGAGCGGCATTTGTTTGTGTCTTTTATATCTGCCTCTAGCTCAGCTTTAAAGAAAATATGCTTTTAGTAGACTGCCTTCTTTGTACTCATGCAATCTCTTCACTGTTAAAGCATATATAAACCCTAACAATGAACTTCTTTTGTCGTCTGTTGTTATGTTTAAATATACCAGTTGATCGTGTCAGAAATTCAGAGCTGTCCTGTGTCCTCTGCACATTTTCAGTGTTCTCTCAAAGAGTCTATTTAGCATTGCTAGTTCTTATTATGGACTACAGAATGACTGTCCTTTATGTTGAAGAGATTAGGGATGCACCGATAGCGGTTTCTTGGTATCAAGTACCGATATTTTTTTTTGGTACTCGCTGATACTGAATACCAACACCGGAAGTCCTATTAAGGAAACCGGGCGGCATGTAATGAGTCGCTGCCCGGCTAATTGGCCAGGAAGCCGTCTATATGCTCCCTCGTCACCAGGTGATGAGGAAGCCAATCAGAAAGCTGGGGGGCAGTTAATAATTCGCTGTCCGGCTTCCTGATTGGCCAGCTGCCTGACCAATCAGGCAGCTGGGCGGCAAGTCATTACACACCGCCCGGCTTCCTGATTGGCTGGGAAACCAGCTCTATGCTCCCTCTTCACCAGGTGATGAGGAAGCATTGAGCCAATCAGGAAGCTGGGGAGCGGGTAATGACTCGCCACCTGGCTTCCTGATTGGTTGGGAAGCTGACCAATCAGGCAGCCGAGTGGCGAGTCATTACACGCCGCCTGACTTCCTGACTGGTCGGGAAGCCAGCTCCAATATCCCTCGATACCAAGTGCACCAAGTAAAGAGGGAGCATGGAGCCGGCTTCCTGGCCAATCAGGAAGCCAGGCGACATGTAATGATTCGCCTCTTGGCTTCCTGATACCCGAACTTCCGGTATCAGAATAAGTATCGGTGCAATTGGCAAATACTAGTACGGTATATACTCGGTATCAGCACCAATACCGATACTAGTATCGGTGCATCCCTAGTGAAGATCTGAGAGTGGGAGTGGTAGTGTAGTTTAGAAAGAGACAATGGGCAGGGCTGACACCATTCAGTACATAACAATCCTGTATCTGGTCAGTAAAAACAAGACATGAGAGCCGAGTGCATTGTTTTGCAGATCAACAGGTATCTTGCAATACATGTTAATGTATGTGGTGTGACAGAAAATGGGAGGCCAGATTCATCAAAGAAGATTTATTCAGGTGTTGTTTTACTTTTACTGAAAAATTGGAAATCTGCAGAAGCCCACAAGGAATTTATACTGGCATTGGCCTTTCCTATCAGAGCTCTACCTTTATATTGATAAATACCTGACCTTGTAACCCCAAAACACCAGCACATTTTTTTCTTTCTTGCCAAAATTACCTTTCCGGGAGCTGGGATAATTTGTATTTGTTACTAAAGAAGCCGTTGGTCATCTGCATATCTCTTTGCTTAACTGCAACCCTCTATGTTATGGAGGTGTTGTTTTAGCTATTGGGATAGATATTGCTTTAATTCTTTGTGTTATTGCTTTAATTCAGTTTATATTTATTATATATCTAAACCTACTTGTGTATTAAAGAGACAACAGAAACACAAAACAGAACATTTCAATTGAAAACTAGACCACTGGGTGTGTATTGCTCACTGTTAAGAAACCAACTGTGATATTAATGGTGTGCATGCGTGTGTTGGTATTGGGCTGCTGATTTTTCATTCTATAACGTTATTGTTACATGGCAACATTTTCAAAAATGCATTTTCAGTCAGACATTCTTTGTGAACAACCTTCGAACTTGGAGCTATAAAGTTTGAGAATTCAAAGGAAAAATACATTCTGCCTTAATTCTCTGACTTGTAGCTCTAAGTTTGGAACATCACCTTAATCTTCTGTCTGGTAGCAAATAAACGCAGAGTATGGGCTGCGGGCACATACAACAAGAAAAGCAATGGTGTTGGTGACCTGGTCAACTGGACAGCAGGGGAGCAAAGTTTTGAACTGCATATATATTTACAATCATACAATTAAGGTGAAATACAAAATCCAATCCTAACATTTGGGAAAGTGGACAACAAAACAAATGGTTCAAGTTGAATCATGCACTGTTAGGGGTTGTAAATTGAAATAAATGGAATGAAGACATGGGTGACCACAGGAAAAGGTGCTTTACTAGGTTGAGACAGTCCTTTACATTAGCCTTACATCCACTTCCTATGCATCAAGCATCATCACATAGCACAGCTTGGTAGCAATGAGAAAGCACTCTTTCATCTCTTCTACTGAAATATAGACTTCTTTGATTAGTGTTTACTCCACTAACAAAAGGATCAGGAGCCTGGGGCTAGTGTCATCAGTCATCAACCCCAGCTTAAACCAAAAGGATGGCAACGCTATTTGCAATGTCCACCTTCTCAAACTGTAGGGCACCCCTCTGCAGGACCACTGTGCCCCCCAAGGGGGTGCGTCCCTCAGTTTAAGAATCACTGGCATAGCATAACTCTTCCATACTGCTTAACTCTATTGAACTATACAGTCATTATGAAGGGGCACCAAAGAAACACTGGCACTGTTGCACTCGCTGTCTTTGATAACACAAGACCAATAAATCTCTACTGGAAAAAGCATCTAGTTGAATATTCCTGCACCTGTAAATAACTAGTAAATGATTAACTAATGCAAACAACTACTTTCTTCATCTATGCTAACACTTACTTCACCCACATTTTATGACAACATGCAGTACCTAATATCTGCACTCCCCTTTTTTTAAAAGGCGAACTGCTTAATCTGTTTGCCCCTCTGCTCCCAGTGTGTTCTTGCTCTGATGGTCATGGATAGTAGAACACATAATGTAGGGGACATGCTCTGGATGTTGTGCGGTTGCAGTTAAGCAGAGGAGTCACATACTGTATATAAAGTGTGAGCATGTTTAGGACCTGGCAGCTACAGAAAACCATTACATAACATTGGATACCCACTAGTTCTGCCATGGTGCAACTGTTAAGTCAACAGCAAGTAAAAGGTTAAAGGAAACATGTATAAAAAAAATAACAAGCTAGACATTGCTGGCCTCCTAAAAATTATTGGGAGAGTGGAAGCATGTTGCTGAAACCCTGAAATGTTCATAATACCATCCAATAGTGTGGAGGTGGTGTTGTTATAGGGTGTCTGAATGCTGGTGGCTTCTACACACCAACAGATTTCCACAGTCACCCTGGGTTGTGATAGGGATATGTAAATCCAGGACTGAAGTGCCACACTGTGACTGTACACAAAGCCAAGAGTTTCAGAGACTACAGCCTTTCCCCTTCATCAGGGCTACAAACAATATTTCTTTATATTTTCTTTGTGTTATTTTTTAGCCCTGATAAAGGGGGCAAAGATGTAAGCTTTGTATACAGTCTTTTTTTATCCTGTATCGGAACTTTAATATCATAGTATGGTGCTTTGAATCTAGATTTACTCTTTCTTCTAAAACTTGTGTGGTTGTTTCTGGCTTCAGATCTTTCGGAGACAGAACAAGAAGGCCAGGAGAGTCACAGTCAAGTCAGACACCCTAATCTGCATACATTTTCCAAGTCAGTGACTCAGAAAGTATTAAAGGCCACGAATCATCACATTGCAACCAGAAATTTAGCATTTAGAGAAATGGCAGCCTCCATGCTTTCTCAGTACACTTTTCCTTTAAATACTCTGTCAGCAGTACACAACACTTGGCTATTGACATCTTGCACGGTCTAGGACTGGAAGAGTTATTTTAAACATACAGTTAACATTTGTATTTGCCCAGCAATCACAGCACACTGTCATCTAAAAGACTCTTCATAAAGTTTTCTTCCCAGTCACTGTTGTCTGCAGCAACCTGCCGAAACAAAGCTTGGATGGTGTGTTTCCTCTTCATGTGCCTGCGGAGGGTATTTCTTTCTGTGAAGCGCACATAGCATATTTCACATTGATAGGGCTTTTCCCCAGTGTGCACCCTCTGGTGTCTTTGTAGTTCACCAGATTCTCGGAAGCCTTTGCGGCAGATGTTACATAGGAAAGGTCTTGCTCCAGTATGTATATGCTTGTGCCGTTGCAGGTGAGAAGAGCGCTTAAAGGTTTTCCCACACACTTTGCATTCAAATGGTTTGCATTCTGAGTGGGTAATGCTATGGCGTTCCAGATCTGACACGTACAAGAATGACCTGAAACACATAGGGCAGTAATGAAGTCTTCTGGGTCCCTCTGATGATAGATCATCTAGGTCATCAACATCTTGAAGTGATGAGATGATATCATCTTTGAAAACTGTGTAAGGAACCCCTTGATCATCTATCAACAGGAACTTGCTTTTCTCTGTACAAGATTCATCTTCACTCACTTGAGGCTGGCATCTGATGTCTTTGGTTTTGGTTACATTTTGTGAAAAGCAATTGTTGACCCCTTCTTCTTTATATTCTTCTTCAATAGTATCTGATACCCTCATCATGTCTGATTGGTCATTATTGAAAGGTTCTAAACCAGAGCTCATGTCAGCACAGTGAGGGTCCTCAATTCTGGCATCTGAAGAGACATGGCTTTCCTCCATCCCTCTAGTTACTTTTGATTCAGAATTTGAGCAATGTAAAAGTTGTGGCTGCTCACTGACAATGTCACAGTCATAATCTCTTACTGCCTCAGAGGCATTCTCTATGACATTCCAAGGAGTTCTGAGTAATGAATGTGAAATTGGTACTGTAGCTACTTTTATTAGTTCTGTTCCCGCTGTTATCCATTGTGATGTTACATCTTCATTTACATCTTTGTGATGGATATTTTCAAAGTGATTGTATGGAATGTGAAATCTGTCTTCAAATCTAACATCTGAGCTGGCAGAAGGTAAATGTTGTAGAAAACAATCAGCGTGAGCTTCATTACTAACACATGGTTGCAGATTACTGCCATATCGATATGTTGGTAGAGGTATTGGCTTTACATGTGAGCCATAAGATTCTCTACCTATGGGATCAAGGGCTCGTGTCCAGGACTGGTTCCATGCCATAGGGTGGCTCAATGGCTTTGCCAAGTTAGTCCACTCCTTAGAACACTTATTAACCATCCAAGGCTGATGAAATTGCTTGTTATAGTTTGAAGACTCCATTATTAAATATTTTTCATACACAATCCATTAGTCTTTACTTACTGGCCTGTAAAAAAAAAAGGAAAATGTAATTTCACATCTATACTGCAAATAACTACAAGTAAACCTGTTGCAAACCTTTGCAATGCTTACTAAGCAGGATTAAGCTTCAGTAAAAACTAGTATAACTAGTACAGTAAAACTATGCAAAATCAATCAATACAGTAGATCCACACACAAGGGCAGCTGATTTTATGAGCAAATCTTTTCCTGTAAAAATTGTTTACAGCCTTCCACCTCCCAAGCCTTCTTTTTAGTCAGTGAGGCTGGTCATTACTTTAAAGGCCATTTAGAAGGATTAGCAGGACGGAAGGACAGGCCAAAGCTGAAAAGGAAAAGTCGTCTGATTACACATTTTTTTCATGTTTAGTTTGAAATGCCAGTTTTGTGACAGATTTATTTTAAAGCTGAACTGTAGCCATCTAGAACATAATATTGAATGAAGCATGACTAGCATTTTTTAAATGTCATCCTCATGTTGTTTACCTTTTACTGGATTCTATTTCTGTTCAAGAATTGGCTTTGGCCAAGTTGTTTGGTTACTGAGAGATAATTAAGCCGTTGACTCGCGTAAGGATTCAGGAGAACATGCTCTGCCCACTCATTATCACCCGCTACATTATCTGTGAATGCAATAATATTACTGTGGAAAAGTGATGGAGGCATGGCATATCTAACAGGGGCTTCCACCCACAGAGGGTATAGATATTCCCTGCTGCTCTGCATGGACATTACCGAATCGTAATGGGCTGGAGCTGGTGCGAACTAGCCCTTATAGATTGAGAGCTTGGCGATCACGAACCACTGATTGCTCAGCTCATAGTCTTCTTCCTGCAGGGAGCGGTGGTGAACAGGGATTCCCCCCTCCCCTCTCTGTTCCCCCAGCGCTGATTGGAGGGACAGACAGGGGAGGGGCAGTCACAATTGGCTCTAGCCGTAGAGAGGAAGAGTTAGCTGTCAATCAGGCACAAGTTTCTGCACTGCAGCTGACTTTGGGTCACAGTAGTACGTTAGTAAATCTACTCCTGTGACCCAAAACAGAGTTAAAGCCAAAAAAAAGTTTTGGCTTTAGTTCTCTTTTAACAAACAAAAAGCCTTTGTTACACATCTGTATTTTATTTTTCTAAATTCATACCATTCATGCCGGATACGTTTATTGGAGTCTTTTTCCCTTTGTTGTTCCAGTATAATTAAGTGTTCATGTTTTCAATGTAACATTACTTTGTATGCAAACACTTAAAGTGAAAAAAAAATATATTGCTTGTTAGACTTTTGGTAACAGATCCCAAGATAAGAATGGGTGCTCATGTTGGATTTCTGTGACATCATTGTCCATTAAAAGGACTCATTCATTTTAACTTATGGAGTGCTGGTGACCTATTTTCTTCAATCAAGATAAGAATGGGCACATGCTTGAACACCACCTGACTTTTAGTATGCGGTCTATACATCTGTCCAAGTCAATAACCAGGCTTTTAAATGGCACTGAAAGCTGCAGTTAGTGTAGTGTCAGTTACCACTGATCTGGCTCTTCTTTCCAATTTGGCAGGCATTATCAGATGTAATGTAATTGGGATGTAACTGGAAATTTAAACTGACATACAGAGCATGTTGAAAAATGCAATATAAATACAATTTTGAGAGAGTCATGTACCTAAAAAGGTGAACCCTGGAAATACTGCTCGGTAACACAGCGGCTCCTGAGCCCCATCACATCTTGCTCGTAATAACATTAGCTGGCTGCATTCTGCTGGACGTTACACATAAAACATGAAGTTGAGGAAAATGTGCCTTGCAGTTGTATGTGCCTGGCTCCCCGGGATCCTCTGTGGCACACCTTCCATTATCTCTATGATCTGTCTTAATTGCTGGAGCCCATGGTTGCAGTATGGAAGGGCAGCTACTACCAATTTGGAACCCAGAGAATACACTTCAGATGAACCGGATATATCTGTAGTGGTGCAGAAAATAAAAGTCCATGTTAGGCATAGAAGGGTAGAAACATGAATAACATCAGTTACATTAGGCTTTGGGATAGAGTACAGAACAGTTAGAACTTCCTCCAGGCTTTTATTGCTGCCTGTGTCTCCACTGGGGAGATTCACCCTCTCTACGTCTAAAAACGTTTAGTTATTTCTGCTCACTTCCTGTTATGTCTCTGGAAGAGAATAGAAATCTGGGGCACAGACAGCAAAAAATTGCAGGTTTTTTTTCAGATGAATATTAAATATTGCATATAAATATTTCACATTTACCACTTCTAAACAGCAGGTGGTGCCAAGAAACCTTTCTTATTTGGAGTCAAGAAACCAGCTACCTTCAGGTTTTCTGTAGTGTTTTACTTCCATGCTATGAATTGTAATTCAATCTCCAGCTATTCAGTTATACTCAAAACACACAGCTAAGTGAGCTAAGTATGTCAAAGGGAGGGACACACCTTCTCCCTCACTCTGCCCATTCAATTACAAAGAAGCAATCAAAAAATAAGCAGTCACATCTAGGATTTGCTATTAGAAATTCTGTTTGTCAAAAACTCTTATGGAAGCACCTTGTATTCAAGAAACAAATTGTATTAGTAGAAAAACAAAATTAATACAATTATTAGAAAACAAAATGCAAAGGATCAATTTCAAAACTTGTAAACACAAATAAATACAGTTTATAAATAAAACTGAATTAAACTATTACAGTTTCCCATTCAAGTAATTCTTTACTTTCCCATATTATCTGACTAGAAAGTTTATAGTCCCGCCTGATTTCTAGTGCAGGCTTGGGTAAGCTGCGGGCCCAGGCTTTTGCCAAGGCTGGAGAGTCATGTAGCCTTTGTCATCAGCCAGGAACTGTGTTCAGGCAAAGCCACTGATTGGCTGGCTCTGATGTAGTGGGTTTGATGATAACCCGAGTTACAATAATAGCTCTTCTGTGGGTTCTGCTTCAAAAGTATAGTATGTATATTAACAAGATATATGGTATGATGAGAGTGTGATAAAAGTCAGTTTTCAAAAATGTAATGTTTTAGAAATTCTTTGATAATATGTATTACAGCTGCTGTTTAGTTTTCTATAATATAATGCTTATTTAAAGAGTTTACTTTTCCAAAAACCAGTTGTTCTTGTGTCATTCCTTACTTTGGGTAATAGTTTGGACTACACTTCCTTCCCACTTACATTTCATGACCGTAAGACATGTAATTATCTAACGTTCTGGGATTATTTGGCTCTCCCAAGTGCATTGAAAGTTGCTATATTGTCAACGCAGCATAACTTCCATAGGAATTATCTTTGTTGAGTTTAATTGCAGACTTCACCAGGGACATGTAACCTTTAGATAAACACTACTTGCATCACCTGCCATTTAAACACTGTTTTGCTATATAACATTTGCAAAATTCACTGGAGAATATCTATTCATGTCACTGTCTTGGAATGTGACCAACATAACATGTCAACCTAATGTCCAATGTACAACTTCACCCTGTGTTTTTAGAGCAGACCTAATGTCTATATAATAATACCCTATATAGCCTAAAAGCCTATTTTACCCCCCACAGCCCCCCATTCTATAGCCTTCACTGATGACAAAAAACTGTGTAATACTATCAAACTTAAAAGTGAACCTTGGGTTACAGAAAAATGGTACATCTTGCACTAAGTTTGTAGAGAAGGAACTTCCATGTGGCTGCATATCTAGGTGGATTTTCCATAGCATCCTCATGAATCACAATACCACAGACTTCTGATAGGCATACAACAACCATTATATGTGGCCATAAACTTGGGTCTGCCTGCCTCCTAAGCCTTTCTGTAGCCCATAACTTCATATGTTGCTTCACTAACCAGCAGTCAGGCTTGTAACGTACCCTGTTTCCCCGAAAATAAGACCTACCCCGAAAATAAGACCTGGTACTATTTTTGGGAATTGCTAAAATATAAGACCTACCCCGAAAATAAGACCTAGTTGTGACCATTCCCAGGGACGGTGGTGGCATAAGGGGGAACTTGAAGAACCGCAGGAGAGGCGGGAGAGAATCAGCGGTGCCAACAAAGCCAGTGCTGGAGGAAGAAAAGTGGCACTGGAGGGAGCCGATGCCTCCTCTATAGCGCCGGCTCCTGGAGTGATACTAAATGCACTCTGCCTGTGAGGAATCGATAGTGAAAGTGGGCTTTGCTCATTCTGGCCAGCGATTGTTTAGCAAATTGCTCTTGGAAAGGTACCGCACCCCTGATAGCCCCGATCACCATATTTTTGTACATGAATACATGTAGACTGTTGTACATGAAGAAGTGTGGATTGTTGTACATTAAAAAAATAAAAAATGAGACCTACCCCGAAAATAAGACCTAGTGTGTTTTTTTGAGCCCCCAAAAATATAAGACAGTGTCTTATTTTCGGGGAAACACGGTAGCAGAGGTTGACTAGAGCTGACAACAATAATAGCTGGTTGCATATCAGTGCACCGTAATTGGTCTTTAGTGCAGAGCCTTCAGGTGAACGAGATGAGAAGGGGAGCAATGGGTTATGTTTACATAAGAGAGGATTTGTAGGGTTACAGGGATAGTTAGTGTGAGGGGGGGTCTTATGGTAGTGCGATACCAGTGCTGATCTACTGGTGCTAAAAGTTAGTTTATCTTTTCAGAAACATTTCCAAAAAGGTAAAGTCCCTGCTGGCAGGCATTGGACCCTTTCACATCCTTAGAGCACAGGAGGGGGGGCTGACATGAAGTGGGTCCTTATGTGCAACCTAACTGTTTCCAGGTGTGGGCAAGTATTTTGTTAACCCTCAACCAAGGTCCTTCAAACCCTTTACCCATTACAAGAAAAAAAACAAGACACGCATTGCTTACCCTTGTTCAATATTTTATTTGCTATAATTTAACCAAAAAAGGAGGCGTCTTCTGTCTTCTCTGTCCCACGCTGGGCTCCTCTTCTTGGCTGAAACCCTGTCTAAGGTATAAAAAGGAATTTAAAAACGTAGCAAGGGCTGCATTCACCTTCAGTCTCCACCTGAGGGAATCCTAACATGTTGATCGTTGTTGTTTGCTAAGTGCACAGAGAATTGTGGGATGTTCTTAAATTAGGTCCAACCGTTCATTCATACATTCACTCAGACATTTCTATTTCCAGATTAGGCACCGCCTCTCACTTTTTTCACAAATTAACAAATATTACATGGTGCACCCATGATATCAGTGTGGCAGAGCATTATGAGTTTCTATAGAGAGAATGTGGCAGTATTCACGTGTAAAATTGGAGCTTGAGCTTTCGAACAACAATCTTTTTTTCAGCAAAGCAGCTAAGGTCAGCCTGGTAAATGTAAAAAGCCTGGGGCGTTATCTGCTAATTATTAAATATTATTTATATGTAACATTCAACATGTACCTGATGAAAAAGTGAATGTTTTTTTCTGCCCTGAACGCTGTTAATAAAAAATAAATAAATATATATATATTTATATATACACAAAACCACTATACATCCCCTAAAAGCTGCCCATAGATTTTTAAAAGAAGTATCATAACAGGTTACCCTGTAAAAGAACAGAAAATTGTTTTAAAGTATTTAAAATGCTTGCTTGCTGCATTTTTGCTTTCCGTAAACATTTTTTATTTACTTGCACTGTGCCCCTAAACTTGGTAGCAAATCTGATTGCATTAGAAAGTCAGTTCTCTAGCACAACCCCCTACCTTCCTGCACATCATAGTCTTCTCCTCTTCTGGGAGTGTCTAATTATTTTCTGTGCTGGCCCAGCTCTTCCATCCCTCCCCTCTCTGCATAAACTTTTTTGTAGCTGCCAGGTAAGGACCGAAGTGGTACTATAGAATGTCACTTGAGTGACATCTTTGAATGTTCTGGGATAGCTGCCATCACATCCAAGATGGTGGAGCACAGCAGCAGTCTCAGGGCTACACAAGGGCTTTTACTGGTACATAACCTGCCTAAAATACATTTAATGCACATATAATCTTATGAGAAGATACTGTTTAAATTAAAAGGTCTTTCTAAGGATCCTCGTCTGATTACTTCAGTTTCCCATTGGAAAAGCCGGCACCAGGAACACTTGAGAATATTGGCCATACATTCTTCCTGCACACCCTCAGGGCTTGTTCTCAATATATCTCATACTTTAACAGTTGTCAGTAGAACTCATAGCTTAACATGGCTTGTTTAAACGTGTGCTGACATGATTTCTTTTACACAGGATTAGAAAATGAGCACCCATATGACTCAAGGCATTCCTGTTTATGGCTGAACCAAAAGGCATAGTGACATGGCTGGAATGTGCGTGTATATGTGACCATTCTCATATAGTCTGTGGCCAATTTTAAAGTGAACCTGTGCTTTGCCAATACAGAGCAAAGCAACAGGTTCACTTTAAAGCCAAGTCCTGCAACAGCAGATAATAACTTTTTTGCACTGCCCTGTGCCGCCATTTGTCAGAAGGTGCAAAGAGAAATCCTGGTATATCTGGTTATGGGGGAGACGTGACTCTCTCCCTCTTTGCCTTCATTTCAACATTCATGCTTAACAATGGGCTGTCTCTTCTGCAATAAAGGACTGCCAACTCTCTGTTTGCCTTCTTATTGAAGATGTGCACTGAACTGTACAGCTCAATGTACAATTTTGTCATATACCGAGATAAATGAACTACCAGATGTGTGTAAGTTAAGTCACCCCGTCACTGCCAATCAAGACGGCCAAAGATCCCGAACCCAGAAGAAGACCAAGTGAGGATGCCTGCACCGGAGAGGGAGCTTGTAGACATCACATGGTTGGAAGGGAAGAGAATGAAGTTCAATTAGCAATTTTGATTTTAATAAACGTTATAACAATAGATTCTGCACATAGATCCATCCAGCACTCCAGTAGCCCCCAAACTTCTGAAACACTCTCAAGGAAACCGGAACCAGAGCTTAGACGGTTTAGCTTTGGACTATTCCCTCCTGAGCCTCACTACTACTATTAAAGGCACAGTCCACCTTTTAGAAAAAATAGTAAATGCACACACACTAATGAAAGGAAAGAAATGTATATTTATTATTTTGGGTTTTTTTTGCATTGGAGTCTACAAAGCATTGCAACAACGATCAATGCAATGCTTAGGATCCTGCAGACTCTTCCTACAGCCCCAGTCCATAACATGGTACAGAACTTTGGGTATGGGGCTGGAGGAAGTAATCAGTGGACTACACGTGGTTACATCACCAAACTTGCTCTCCATTGAGATCTACGAGTCCCTCTGCTGTGGTGGCTGATGAAGCTTGTAGTCTCTCCATCCACAGATCCCTGGGTGACTATGCTTACTCCTCCCCTGTGTCTATGGAGTGAGCCATGGGCTCCAAACATTTCTGCCTTTGCTCATCTCCAGCAACAACAAATTGAACACTAACTGGAAGCCTGTGCAGAGAAGAACCTTGTGATTCAAGAAAGTGGGGGGTTGAGGGGGCTTGGGAATGTGACCACGTTTCATGTTACACCATAAATATGGGTGTAACATGAAACAAGGTCACAAAGGTGGCCCATGCTTTTAAAAATGTGCTTCCCATTGAGTCCCTCCAGGAAACCAGAGGCGACTTAGGGAGCAGGGAGCAACACTCCATAGAAATGTAGGCTTCTTGTTTCAAGGGGGTTGGGAGGGGGCTGCAAATAAAATCGTGAACTGTTAAGGGGGCACCCTTTATGTCTAGAGGAAAGGAGGTGTAATCTCTACATAGGGAAAGGCTTCTTTGCAGTAAGAGCTGTGAAAATGTGGAATAGACTACCTCAGGAATTCATTCTTGCCAGCTCAGTTGATTGTTTTTAACAAAATCTGAATCCATTGTTAAATGCACAAATGATAACTGGATATTAACATTTCTAAGTGATAACACCCAAGACTGTTGATCCAAGGAATATCCCATTACCTTAGGGGATCAGGAAGGTTATTTTTTTCCTTTGTTGGAGCAAAATTGAACAATACTTTATATGGAGTTTTCTTTTTTTTGCCATCCTCTGGATCAGTTGAGGATCTAGGGCAGCGGTCACCAACCTTTCGGACCTCATGGACCACTATCACACATATGAGAATATATTTATATATGAGGAAACTAAAAATATGAGAATATATCTATACACACATACAGTATGTATAGACATACATACATACATAGGTGCTGGTGTGCCTGCAGCAGTGGCAGTGCTGGTGGAGGGAGGGAGCGGTGCCGCCTGCCCTGGCCCGCCTGAGTAATAATATTAATTGTTTCCCCCCCCTATTCAATCTGCCACTGGCCCTGCCGGTGGCGCCCGGGGCACATGCTCCCCCTAGCTTCAGCACTGCCCCAACCACCCCTGTGCCTCCCCTTCCCCCACACTAAGCCACTATTACCTGGCTTCTCCCCACTTTTTCTATGTCCCGCAGTCTGCTCAGTCCGGGTACTGACAAGATGCTCCGCCTCCTGCAGAGCCCGCACTGTACTGAGAGCCGCGCATTCCTTGTGACAGCCGCTCCATGAGTCATTGAGAGGCACCCCCGCAGCCTCCGTGCCGCTTCAATGACGGCCCAGCCTGCATGGCATCAGAGGGGTCGGGGACCACCAAAATTTTCTCGGGGACCACCAGTGGCTGATCTAGGGTTCTGTATAAGGAACTATTCAATTTCTTCATTTTGTTTCTCTATTGGTTGAACCTGATGGACTTGTGTCTACATTCATCCTGTGTGACTATGTTAGGTGGTTCATTGGATCACTGATTCCCAGTTTCACCACCTCACTACTATTACCGTGGGAATATTGTAGTTATACCGTGATGACAGATCCACAGTAATCGCCATCTCGGTCTTACCTGCTGGACCCACCACAACTTTTGGCACAGGTAATGCAAAATCAGACCCACTGTTGTCATTAAGTTTTATCGCCGTGTGTAAAAACCTGTGCAAGTGACGCTGAGTATTTGTGACGCTGTTATCGCTGACAAGGGTACCCCAGTTATCGCAAGCGATTTCCACATCTGTCGCATTGTTTGTGGAAATCGATGCGTGCGACGCTTCCTAACTCACACTTGTTCTATCTAAAAGCATCATTGACAATACAAGGCAGACATGCAACTGTCAAAGGGGAATTCCCAGCTGACACCTATAAATGAACTGATTACCCTTGAGGCCAAGGAAAAGAACATTGTTTTTTTGCTGTCATTCTCATGCAGATGTTTCATTCTCCAGAGGATACAAATGTGCAGTGAGTAGAAGAAGCCGGATATACTGTACCTTCCTTTACAGATACAATGTCATTCCGATGGTCAGCTGGCACTGCGGGATCTCGGAGTGGCTGGAGAATCATTCATTCGGCTGGTGGATGTCCTTGCTCCCATGGAACAATGGAGAGCAGCAGATGGAGCGCTGGGGCACTAGGACCTCCAGGCGTCTGCAGCGCTCAGAGGAGGGGGAGAGGAGCGCTGAGCGCTGGTCCTAGTGCCTGCGAGCGCCCCGTACTGCTCTGCCGTGTCACCGGCTACAGGACTTCTCATCATCACCCCCATCATTCATGTCCTCTCATCCTTCACAGAGACATGATGGGATCCCAGTCCGCAAGCAGATGCAGGCTTCTTGTCTGCCTAAACGTAGAGAGATCTGCCTAGAAATCAATCCCACATATACCATGGCGTTTTCCCCCAGTGTAGTATGGAGTTGTCCATTAGGGGGTGTGCGGGTGTTGTTAAGGATGAAAGTCATACGAGGTTGTGAACTGAGGTGCTGATGTAGCCACAGGTTGGATTATATACAGCAATAGGTTATGGATGATATGGATGCTGCTGGATGACAGTGTGGAGCCAATGGACATATTCATATAAAGCTGGCCATACACCTAACCATCATGTCTTCAAACTGTAATGTCTTCCTTAGGCCTCATGCATATGGCAATCTGGAGATTCCTTCCACAAGAACCTACGGATTCTTGCAGCAGGAATTCCAGGTGGGTCTGCAGGGATGTGCCCGCTGTGCCCATTCAAGTTAATGACAGCGGTGACAGCGTGCATGGTATGGTCACCTGCGGAACAGGGGAGTCCCTGGCAGCAGACAGCTTGTGTTCCGGCACAAACAGCTCTCCCCATCCTCAGGTAATTGTACCATGTATGAATACATGCAGACTGCTGTTTACGTATGTGGCCGTTGTCATCAACTTGAATTGGCACAGTGGGCACATCCAGAGCTGCCTCTATAATGATGATTGACTCAGGCAGCATCTCATTGGGTCATGTGGGCCACCTTTCCGGCCAGAGCATCCTAGTTTCATAGGAGCTTTTAGTACAGTTAGAGAGTGCCATGTGCTCCAAATATATTGTCATTACATGTTGATGGAGCTTCCAGGTACTTAGGGGAGTGAGGGATGTGACTCAAGCAGTGAAGTGAATGGGCAAGTAGTGAGGAGGGGTGGGTAATGCAACCTAGGCACTTCACTGCTCAAGTCACAATCCTCACTCCCCACAGTGCGTAATCTTCACTGACCACCAATGTAAGCGGGCCCTTCTTCTCTCTCTGTCAATGTAAAGAGGTCCTTTCCCCACTGACCACTAATGTAAGGGGGCCCTTCTCCTCTCTCTGTCAATGTAAAGACTGAGGTCCTTTCCCCACTGACCACCAATGTAAAGGGGCGCTTCTCTTCTCTCTACCAATGTAAACGGGTCCTTGCCCACTGAGGTCTTTATCCAATGACCACCAATGTATGGGGCATTTCTCCAATGAACGCCAATGTATGGGGCATTTCTCCAAAGCACATCAATGTATGGGGCATTTCTCCAATGAACACCAATGTATGAGACATTTCTCCAATGAACACCAATGTATGAGACATTTCTCCAATGAATACCAATGTATGGGATATTTCTCCAATGAACACCAATGTATGGGATATTTCTCCAATGAACACCAATGTATGGGGCATTTCTCCAATGAACACCAATGTATGGGGCATTTCTCCAATGAACACCAATGTATGGGGCATTTCTCCAATGAACACCAATGTACGGGGCATTTGTCCAATGAACATCAATGTATGGGGCATTTCTCCAATGAACACCAATGTATGGGGCATTTCCCCAATGAACACCAATGTATGGGGCATTTATCCAAAGCACACCAATGTATGGGACATTTCTCCAATTAACACCAATGTATGGGGCATTTCTCCAATGAATACCAATGTATGGGGCATTTCTCCAATGCACATCAATGTATGAGGCATTTCTCCAATGAACACCAATGTATGGGACATTTCTCCAATGCTCATGAATGTATGAGGCATTTCTCCAATGCACACTAATGTATGGGACATTTCTCCAATGCACATCAATGTATGGGACATTTCTCCAATGCACACCAATGTATGGGACATTTCTCCAATGCACACCAATGTATGAGGCATTTCTCCAATGCACACCAATGTATGAGGCATTTCTCCAATGAACACCAATGTATGGGACATTTCTCCAATGAACACCAATGTATGGGACATTTCTCCAATGCTCATCAATGTATGGGACATTTCTCCAATGAACACCAATGTATGGGACATTTCTCCAATGCTCATCAATGTATGAGGCATTTCTCCAATGCACACCAATGTATGAGGCATTTCTCCAATTCACATGAATGTATGAGGCATTTCTCCAATGCACACCAATGTATGCGACATTTCTCCAATGAACACCAATGTATGGGGCATTTCTCCAATGAACACCAATGTATGCGACATTTCTCCAATGAACACCAATGTATGGGGCATTTCTCCAATGCACACCAATGTATGGGGCATTTCTCCAATGCACATCAATTATATGGGGCATTTCTCCAATGCACACCAATGTATGGGGCATTTCCTCAATTACAGGCCATGTAAATAGGCCCTACAATTGTCGCTGTTTATTTCTTTTCTGGCCATTATTGTTAATTCATTTCATGATTATTATTGAAAATAATGATGTCATATAGTGACAAAAGTGAGTCAGTCTGGGCGTCAGATATTTTAGGTGTACCATATTTATTATTATACAGTATCTACAACTTACTGTTCTGGCTAAGGAACTGTGAGCAGTAATGTTAAAGGAGAATTATGAGGCAAGTGATTTTCACTCAGCCTCATAATCTGAGCCAACCTGTGACAATGAAACTGTCACACGATGGCTCAGTAGATCGAGAAGTGAGCGAACACATACCAGCGCTCGTTAACTTCTTGATCTATCCGTGCAGAGAGCCGTGACCGTCACCCGCGGCTCCCTGCAGGGATTCCCCCTTGACTGGCGGAACGGGCGGGGGAGGGGGCGGGTACAGCTGGCTCTGCCTCTAGATAGGCAGAGCCAGCTGTCACTCACACAGCTGGGTGGATCCAGACAGAATTGTCGGGATCCGTTCCGGCGTCTCAGTATACCGCGAGCTGTAGCGTGCGGTATACTGAGCTTTGGGTGTCGGGAGGACGCTAGTTTGTGTCCTCCCGTTACCTTCAGGAGAACTATGAGGAAAAGCCCTAACCCCATAGTTCTCCTTTAAGCCTTTAAATCGTATGTCAAGGCAAAATATAAATAAAGCTCAAACAATGCATCTCTACAATACATGCACATTTACCATGTTGTATAGTTTTAAAGACCCTGCAAGTACAGAAGACTACCTTTTGATCTTCCAGAAATGTACTGGTATAGGCTGAGTGGTGTCAGCCCTGACTAGTGTAATTTTGCTAAACTACTTAACCACTCCTACTCCTGTCTTCACAAGCCTATAAAGGCTAATTGTTTTGTAGTCCAAGATAAAAGGTGGGAGAGCTCTTTGAGATTATACAGTGTGTGTGCAGAGGGCACTGAACAGCTCTGAATTTCTGACAAGAAACAAACCTATATTACCAAATGCTTCCAATGACATAATAAACAGACCAAAAGGGAGCAAATTAGAGACATTTATTGTTAGGTGTTAAATGAACTTTAATCCATACTGTAGAAATAGTACATATACAGTATGTGCACAGAATCATTGTAAATGTACTTCTGGGAGTGTTGGATCTTACCAACTGCTGGCTCTCTCTGGAGTTGTCATGTCTGCTTCATACAACACCTCTGATACAAATACTTATATGCAAGCTGCTGTCTGCCTCACTGTCCAGGCTCACCTTGTCTAGATCCAGTTAGTTGGGAGAAGACAGGCCTGAGTTCATAGTTGTAAAGTGTCAGGATTTTTAGTACTGTCCTGTGATGTTTGAGCCGCACAGCCTGTCCGCAGGATACTGGACACTTTGCAGAGTGGCTGCACGGTGCCAGAGTGACGCAGTAACAGTGTGCTCACCACTGAACACCAATGCTTATTCTTGCTTCTGCCGACACCAACAATTTAGGGTACATTTTGCCCCCACTAACAGCAATAATTTTGCTCCCACTTACACCAACAATATGGGGCTTATTCTATCCCACTGACACCAAGGATATGAGACTTCTTTTACTTCTAATAATAACAATGGCACTTCTTTTACTCCCACTGACACCACGATGGAGGCTTACTTTATTCCACTGACACCAACGATGTGTTAATGGAGAACTATTGGGAGAGTGAAATGCACCCCTCCCCATACTTAGAGCTGACATGTGACACTGAAGCTGACAGAGGTCAATAAATATTGACTATATTCAAGTTGGAGTGCAAATGACTCTTCTCTATTTTCCGTTAAAAATCTAGAACCGCGCTCAGAGCCGCTGATCAGGTCCAGAGGTTTGACTGGCAATTGCGCATGTGCAGGGAAGCAGGTCCATAACATCCACAACTGAGCCAAAAATTAACACGTGAGTGCCTATGCGGGGAAGTTACTGGCTTTACAGGCACTCATATGTTAATTTTTGCCTCGGCTGTGAATGTTATGGGCCTGCTTCCCCTCACATGCGCAATGCACCCTCTACAAACTATACACTCCATTCAGGTCTCTGCACAGCAGCGTGGTGTGTTGCGGTGACATGCAGTGCAGCATGTCTGCCTTTTTCCTCAGCACACATCACACCCATGTTGTGGTGTGAACGGGGCACATAAGAGAACAATTCTTAGCAGTGACCTGCGTTTTTCTTGTGCAGAAAGATGCAGGTCACAGCACATAGTGGTTAGGTTTTTACGACCTCTATGAATAAGCGTACGGGTGAAACATGTGAGAGGTTGTAGTTGGTTGGGGGTGTGCAGTGCTGGCATTTGTTGCTTTATACACTTTTATTCACTGATATACTGGATTTGCTGTGAAGTTCAATAGCGTCTGAAGTATTGGAATTATCTGAATAGTGCGGTCTGTTCATATACTACTACATTCCAAGGTGGAGACGCACCTATTAGACCAGCATCTGGGAAGTCCTGATGGCGGCTAAGGAATTGGAGCGGTGAGATTTCTTTTGTAGCCTTATGTTTGTTATTTTAATAAATCCATGTCAACAGAGCAAACATTATATTTTTATTTGTAAATACAACAGTATACTATGGTCCCCTCTGGGCAATGATTTTACCAAGTTACTGCTGAGTTAGCCAGGGAAAAGTACACCAAAGATCGGACCATTCCTGGCGGGCTGGATTCTTCTGTTTCTGGATACCCTCTGTTGCCCCACCTTTGGCTGCCGTTACTGACAGCAGCTCCTGAACGATGCCTCAGCATACATTATGTAAGCAAACAGTGCTAAGGGTTCTGTTTGGGAGCCGCTCTCCTGCACACAGCCTCAGCACTGTGTTTAAACACTCTAAGTCTGTGTTCAGGAGCTCTGGAAAACTTCCAAGGGGGATGAATACTTCCTATAGAAACTGTGCGCTAACCCTAGAAAGTAGGAACTATTCCAAATCAAGTAGGAACTGAACTGTACCGTTCTAAGGCTTGCCATACATGTGTAGATTTCTCTTATTCAGCCTGCGGCATCAATGAGAGAAATCTAATTGACTCCTCCAATGACACTAAACAGCGTGGATGAAGGAATCTCCCATGTTAACTATAGTATACAGACAGCCAGCACTCGCGGATTCAGTCAATGTTCACGTTTTTCCATCGGTCTCCTCCGATTTTATGATCAAAGTTTGTCAACAGACGTTTGTCACGGAACAGTTTGCCCATAAGAGGGGAGAGAACAGAGTGATGAATCCAAATGAACACTTCAGTGCTTCTCTAGAGGGGTTTGAGGATGAATTATTCCACAGCGTCTGCAGCTACAGAGGTCAACTAAGGATTATTCTAAAATCTTACTGCTTGTTAAAGTGATTATGTCATGTTTTCTGAAACTGCAACTCCTCCTAGTGTCTTTAACTTGTGACACTTTCAGAGTGTTGGGTGACTGTGTCCCCCTCCTTGTGCCAAGGTTTCGCCAACCCCTATGTCATTACAGCAGTGACATAGGGATGATCAGGGGACTCGGGCATCTGACTCCCAGAAGTGCAGAATTAGAAAGAGATTGGCGGAAGCTGCAGCACTGGAACAGTGTGGAGATAGGGGATAAGGACCACCAATGGTGAGCATGTCACCTCTTCTCTAGCAAGAGATAATCGGCTGCAGTTCTTTAAAATATGACAGGGTCACTTTAAGAATATGTAAATATGTGAACATCCATACTCTGTCCACAGTTTTATTTTCAGCACTGAGAGGAGTTTCAGTGTACACCAATAAGTTGTGTAGTGAACTTGTAATATAAACACAACTAGAGGGTCACATGCTAACTCCTTGCCATACGGTTATCAAACTGCACTCCTAAAGTGAATACAAAACCTCTCACCGCTCCAATTCTACGGTTGGGTTCCTGCGGTGGAGATACCCCAGGTGCTGGCTAAAAAGGGTGCGTGAAACCCATGAGAGGGTTTCTTTTCAAATGGGGAGCGTTATGTGGTGTATAGTGGATTACGTGGAATGTCATGGATATTTGTGGATTACAATAAAGCTTGGACATGTAATAGAAGATCCATGGAGTGTGGCTATTTTTGAATTGGAGCACTCCTAAAGTACTATGCTGGTGTCTTCATGGTGAGGGGGAAGTTCAGGCCTACCACACCTTACATTCAGAGATGGATCAGTCACAAGGCAACCTAGGCAGGATCCTTGGGCCTGATGGATGTTTAACCTTCATGGTCCTGCAATAAATCAGGGGGGTAGCACAATTGTCAAACCTGTTACCTCACAAGGTAGGCTCCACTTGTAGGCAAGCAGTGTCCATTGAGGCCATGGCATTACCACATGGCAGATATGCAGAGAAGCCGCCCTCTATTGAAATCCCCATCAATGTTAACTGAAAAGAATTGGGAGGGGGGCAAAGCTGTTACCATGACAATGGCACCATTCTGCCTTAAAGGACAAGTGCACTTATCCTTTTTGCCCCCTATGTTAACCCAGCCTGCCCCACCACAAAAGCATACTTATCTTGCCGTGGTTCTGCTGTTTACATCCAGCACAGCAAGTCTTCATTGTTTTAGCCGTCCCCATGTATTACAGCCCCACGGACCATCTCTGGCTTTGGGACACAGTCCCATAGAAGTCCAGAAACAATACAGCCCATAAAATTGATGCACAAGCCATTTTGTAATTTCATGGTTTGAAAAAATACCTACCTCTCCATTTCTGCAGCCAGTCATTTTCTAAGGCTAGGTTCAGACCTGAGCGACGACTGGGACGCATGCCCCGGGACTGCGCAATTGTGTGCTAGTGAACAAAGTGGTTGCCCCACGGCCAATGGGGTTACATATCAATAAGGTTACATCCGCGTGGCAATCGCTAAAAAAAAGGTAAAAGTTTTTTTGCAACACATGATGCGCCCCTTTCTTAGCCGCGATCATGTTCAATTACATGGGCGGAATCGTGGTGGGAAACCATGCAATCCGCCCGGCACCACTGGGGTGCCATTAGAAAATAACGGCACCCACAGTGCAATCGGCTTTGGTGGGCGTTTTTGTGACCGCCCGGCAATCCACCTGGTTTTGTGCACGATTGCCGCAGGGTCAGGAGTTGCCCAGGTGTGAACCTAGCCTAAAACTGATGAAAAATACAATGAAGTATGGTAACCTCAAAGGACTCTGTACACCAATGCCCCCCAATGTCATTTCCTGCTTCTGTGCTTGGCTGATTGATTTTCTCAAAAGTCCTTCCTAAGGCTTGTTCAGTGTTTGGGTGCTGACTGTACTGGGGTGTAGCCTGTGCCCATTATAATCACCTGGGGCACTCAGTGTTCCAATGAGGAAAGCTGTATTGTCCTCTCTGTCCCCATTCACATTTGTGCAAAGGGCCAATCGATCGGACGAGTCTCACCAATTGCTCCAGAATGGTGGAAAGTGCTATAGAAAGCAATGACAGCTGAAAGTGCCTGCAGCCGCTCACATTTAATTGACATAGTTTGCGTCCAATTACATATAAACAGCTGCCAAGTGTTATGGATTCTACCAGCTGTCATTTTTTCCTACAGCATTGTTCTCATCAGTCTTACAGAGCAACTCAAAACTCGCCCAATCCACTCAATACACAGACATGGGGCCTCATGGAACACTACAGCTTTCCTTATTGGAACACTGAGAGTGCATCAGGTGATTATAATGAGCGCAGATAGCACATAGTAACCCCTAGAACACTCAGCACCCAACGCTGAACACACACCTAGCCCCGCCAGTGCACAAAGCTCAATACACTAGCCCGGAGCACAAACTCTTCTCTCCTCCCGGGAAGAGGAAACTAGCGCACAAGTCACAGCTTCCTCTTCCCGGGCCCCGCCCACTTCCTCTTCCACTGACATCACTTCCGGCTCCTTCCGCAGGACGGGAACTGGCTGCAACCATTTCCTCCCCGGTCAGCGGCCCTTCCCGGTGTAAGGCGCTCCGGGCCGACCATGAGAAGCTCGGGCTGTCCCAGCCTGGTGTGTGGGGGTGAATGGAGGATGGACGTGACGGAAGCACCGCGGTCCTCGGGCTCCATGGAATGGGCAGGCCGGAGTGTCATCTGAGCGCAGGAGAATAGAGTGACAGCCCGGGATTCTTGGTCACAGGTGAAGCATGTCATCGGTCACACATATGGGGACAGACCACCGCTATAGAGGGAGGGAGAGGGGTGACACAGGTACTGCACACACATAGAACATCATGTCCACTGGCATTACATGGGAATGGCATACATGTCCACTGCCATTACATGGGAATGACATACATGTCCACTGCCATTACATGGGAATGGCATATATGTCTGCTGCTATTACATGGGAATGGCATACATGTCTGCTGACATTACATGGGAATGGCATACATGTCTGCTGACATTACATGGGAATGGCATACATGTCTGCTGACATTACATGGGAATGGCATACATGTCTGCTGACATTACATGGGAATGGCATACATGTCTGCTGACATTACATGGGAATGGCATACATGTCTGCTGACATTACATGGGAATGGCATACATGTCTGCTGACATTACATGGGAATGGCATACATGTCTGCTGACATTACATGGGAATGGCATACATGTCTGCTGACATTACATGGGAATGGCATACATGTCTGCTGACATTACATGGGAATGGCATACATGTCTGCTGACATTACATGGGAATGGCATACATGTCTGCTGACATTACATGGGAATGGCATACATGTCTGCTGACATTACATGGGAATGGCATACATGTCTGCTGACATTACATGGGAATGGCATACATGTCTGCTGACATTACATGGGAATGGCATACATGTCTGCTGACATTACATGGGAATGGCATACATGTCTGCTGACATTACATGGGAATGGCATACATGTCTGCTGACATTACATGGGAATGGCATACATGTCTGCTGACATTACATGGGAATGGCATACATGTCTGCTGACATTACATGGGAATGGCATACATGTCTGCTGACATTACATGGGAATGGCATACATGTCTGCTGACATTACATGGGAATGGCATACATGTCTGCTGACATTACATGGGAATGGCATACATGTCTGCTGACATTACATGGGAATGGCATACATGTCCGCTGACATTACATGGGAATGGCATACATGTCTGCTGACATTACATGGGAATGGCAGACAAGCCTGCTACGTTATATGGGAATGGCAGACACGCCCGTTGACATTACATGGGAATGGCGGACACGCCCGTTGACATTACATGGGAATGGCGGACACGTCCGCTGACATTACATGGGAATGGCGGTCATCAATAACTATATCAGGCATAAGCTCTATGAGAAGAATGGGGATACACAGCATTGTAATATGGGGGCTTATTAAAGTTGAACTCCAGGCAAATAAAAAACGTAACCCTTGCAGTGTTCTGGGGCTACCTCACTGACTGCAAGGGTTAAGTGCACATTTTGGTCTATGGGCGGACATAAAGGGTTTATTCACCTGTCCAGCAGCTGGGCGGGAGTGATCAGTTGTTTGTGCCAGCTCCCTCCAAGCTGCTAGACCGGTCCCCGCAGCCTCTCGTCCTCTGGGTTCCGGTGGTGTAAGGACCACTCAGATCATCAGGTTTTATGCAGGTTCAATGACTCGCATTAGATGCAGAGAGAGAAGCGTCGTGGGAGCCGGGATCGAATGAGTATATCGGCCCTACGCGAGTCCCCTGGACAAAAAGGAGCACTTAACCCTTGCAGTGAAGTGTTTTCATTTGTTTGGAGTTTATTCTTACAGTGTCCTTAGACCCAAAACAAAACAAGTTCACATTCCATATCTGCGTCTGATGTGATTAATAGGGAGGAGCCCATGTTCAGAGTGAACTTGGAAGGAAGCTGTCAGTAATGACCCAATCACCTGCGGCCGGGGACTCGCCCACTCTGCTGCATGTAAACAAAGGGGCGGGATGCTGGTGACATCATTGGCCTTATAGAACCACATGGCACACAATATTATTATAATATGAGCGTGTGGGAATGCGGACAGCACGGGGAGAACACAATAGTAAAACATCATGTTGGATTAGTAAAAAAAGAAAATGACTATTAATGTAAACATGGTTGAGGACATTATGCTGGATCCCAATGTTCTTTTACATGGAGGGATCAGTGACACTTTCATCCATTGAGGACTCATTTACATCTTTGCTGTGTGTTATGGCAGCCCAGTGAGCTGCTTCTACACCTTAGTGTGCCGAAAATGGCCCTTGTTCTGTGATGCAACACACGGCAACATACAGCACAAGTGCGTTCCCTTATTGCATTGGGGTGCCATACAAAAGGAATCGCACCACAAAGCAGCAACGCATGTTACATACATTACCAGAATGCAGAAATGTGAATCCGGCCTCGACGCTTCATCCCTCTAGTGTCACACTAATGAATGTCTTTACTGCATTTCGTACAAGTCTGATAGGTAAGGGGGGAGCTAATGGATGCGACATCTGTGTGCATTGTGCACACCATAACATGTTTGTCATGCAAGTTCATATGTGTTTAAACAAACTTTATTTCTCTACATTTTATTTACATTCCTTATCTTTATTGTTGTCACAAGGGAGATGATTGTCCTCTTGTTTGACAGTAAATCCTCATGGTGACAGGTTCTTTTTAGGGAGCCCAGAGTCCTGCCCTGTGTCCAACAGATACACATCAGAGACAGAAATACCTCATCAGAATTTGCATAGTGGAGCCCCCCAGGTTTTGGGGCTCTCTGGCACCCTGGACCCCATCGGATGATGTGAGCCAGCATTACGGTCCAGCAGTCAGTTTTTAAATTTGAAGACACCAAATGTATTTGTAAGATGGTGGAAACATCTGAACGGACACATATTTCACAAAAGTGACCCTCCATTCTTTACTGCTCTGATCATCAGGAGATCTGTTCATGGATCCGCCACTGATCGGAACAGATGCCATCCATGCCAATGGGGTTACTGGCACTGAGCCTAACACTAAAAATGTCTATGGATTTGTATTTAGGAGGAAGGGCTGTGCGTAAAGCTGACCTTTCATGGAAGGTGTACTGTAAAATAAACCTGTCAGTAACCTGGGCTATTAATACGGAAAATATGATGAGAAAATGGGTGACATGCCAGAATAATCAATGGATCAAGAGATGCAACTGTTCACCCTTCCGGTAAAATCTGAGCCAGGACCCTCCTCTCCCGAGGCAGGAAACATTTACTGAGATAGAATAGAGTGTGCCAATGGTAACCTCACCTTTAATGATGTTTTCCTGGCTGTCATGCTTATCTATTGGCTTCAGCACTTTCTGAGACACTGACCTAAAGCGATTATGCCGAGCAGTTATGTCTTCACGTTCACATTCTAACCTGCATGCCTTTTCTGAGACACTGCCTTAGGAAATACCGAAACCAGAGACAGCCAGGCAACAAGTATTCTTAGGAGGTCACCAATATCTACCTTGTATTTCAAAGATCAATGTATTTCTTCAGTTTGGCTCTGGTACAGCAGAAACACAGAATGCCTCATACTGAGCTTATATGGGCTGGCACTGTGCTAAGAGGGATCACTGTTCTGCAGAGTAGGTAGTGACATTTGGACAAGTAGAGACTGATGATAGGATTACAAGCTCACAGTCAGTGGGAATTGGAAGGGATGGAAGAGAAGGAGAAAGGATCAGCACCATTCCTGTAACTGACATACCACATACTGTAGGTGCACAACAGCCCTGACCATAAAAAAGGTCAGAAAGTCTTTCTGGATCCTTGACTGAGCCGATTGGTTTCTGGATGCTGCCGTTTTTCCTCCACTAATAAATGACACAAAGCAGATCAGGACAGATCCCTGGAGCCATGTAGTCCAATCACTGCTGCCAATAAACCTTGGTAGAGCTGCAGCTAACGATTATTTTCAAAATCGATTAGTTAGCCGATTATTAAGTTCGATTAATCGGTTAATCGGATAAAAAATAAAATGTTAAAAAATGGCTCCAGTGATGGGACTACTAGTTTGTATTGAGATTTAGTCCATCACAGGAGCAAGCTTGGATCGGTGGAAGTAAAAAAAAAAAAAGTGTGGTGTGCAATATAGTGAAATGAAAAGTGTAAAATTATACAGCAATCAATGCAGAATGGCACCGGCTATAGAGGACTACAAAACCCAGCAGTAGTACATTATACAGCACAATGCAGAATACCACCAGCTATAATGTACTATTGCTGGGTTTTGTAGTCCTCTATAGCTGGTGGTATTCTGCATTGCGCTGTATATTGTACTATTGCTGGGTTTTGTAGACCTCTATACAGCGCAATGCAGAATACCACCAGCTTTATAGGAGTACAACAAATCCCAGCAATACATTATACATACAAATGTATTTCTGGGATTTGTATTCCTCTATAGTTGATGGTATATTGCTCTGTATAATATACAGTACAGCAGAATGTATCATCAGCTATAGAGGAATACTAATCCCACTATCCCAGCAATACATTATAGAGAACCATGTGGGGGGGAAAGTGCAAGCTTACCTGAACAGTCTTCCAGCAACTTGTTTCTGAGATCGGGCCTGTCTATCGGCGGCTGTCATCCCCCCACACCTGCTCCTCCTTACTTTTTCTCCCCGCGTCCCTGTGCCGATCGTGGATGTGGGCGGGCGGTGAGTGCGAGGAGGTGCGGCGTGTGGATGTGGCCGGGCGGGTCTGGGAGTGGCGAGCGTTAGGTGGGGAGCAGGTGTGACGCGCAGCGTGTGTTGAGTCGTGAACAGGGCCAACCAATCGGAAGCCGATTAATCGATGATTGAAAAAGTTGACAACTTTTCCAATAATCGATTATAATCGATTATGTCGATTAGTTGTTGCAGCCGTAAACCTTGGAAACTAATTTTCACTGAATTCTCTGCCTCCTTTAAGGGTTTGTTCTCACCATGTCCGGATCATGTCCAGGGCAGTGGAACAGTTTGTTCCCGGACCAAAAAAGCATCTTAATGCATCCCTATGGTATTTCTGGGCTCGGTTCACACCAGAGCAGTCCGTTCTGGTTCAGACAAAAAAAATACTGCTGGTTTTATTTTCTCTGGTCCGGAACACTCTGGAATGCATGTAAATGTTTCAAAAATGCATGCAACGCACTGGAATGCACCTGAACGCCCATTTTTAAGCTAAAAACAAAAAACGTTCTGGAACGTGGCAAAATCGCGGCACAAATGCACTTCACTGTGTTTGCCCATCTGCTCCAGATCTGGTCCGGACATGGTGTGAACATAGTCTAAATAACAGTTCACCTATCCCTTGCCCCCTACATTTATCAACTAGGTTCTTACTTACCTCTCCATGACAGCACTGGTCTCCTCTGGTGTTTACATCCTTGAGCCAGAAATCTGGCTATTCCTGTGCAGTAACTCCACATTGACCTGAATTTGGATATATCCTTACCGTATCACGTGTATCGGTATAGCTTGGGGCATTCAAGTCAATCGGGGGGGCGGTGTTACTGCACAGATGCTGCCAGTGAAAAGAGAAGATTTCAAGGCTGAGGATGGAAACCCCAGAGGAGGTAATGCTGTAAGGGAGAAGTAGCAAAGCACAAAGGAGGGTTGGGGGCCTTCTAGCAAAGGTTAGAACCTTGGGAGGTGATTTTTCCTTCTTTTGTAACCTAGACATGTGCTTTAACCCTTTCACTGCCACCAACGTAAGGCATACAGTGGAACGGTACCACTTTAGCTGGCCAGGTCAGTATACCTTATGTCATATGTATTCGCCATGAGCTCGCGGTCACTTCAGTACCGGTAGCTGTTGCAAGGGGTTACTAAATGGGCACAGCTGACTTGGCTAGAATAAAGGAGGAGCTCTCTGTAGCTGGGGTCTTTCTTTCAAACACAGGAAACAACTTCAGAATAATATATCTGGTGGCATTCACCACATGGAGCCTACCATTTGTGTGTGTTTGTATTTCACACAACCGGATCACTTTCAGGTACAGTCCCTCTTTTCTACAGAGTGACCCAATTAACTTGATTTCTTATTGTGACATGCTTTTAATGCAGACAGAACAAGCTGGTACACTTTATCATATGCCATGAGAAGCAAAGTAAAAGGAGAACTATGGGGTTAGGGCTTTTCCCCATAGTTCTCCTTAGGGTAACGGGAGGACACAAACTAGCATCCTCCCGTCACCCTAAGCTCAGTATACTGAGAGCTCCAGCTCGCGGTATACTGAGACACCACAGTAAAATACTGCGAGCAGTAGCTCGCGGTATACTGAGACGCCGAAACGGATCCCGACAATTATGTCTGGATCCGCCCAGCTGCGTGAGTGACATCTGGCTCGGCCTACCTAGAGGCAGAGCCAGCTCTACCCTCCCCCGTCCGATCCGCCAGTCAGCGGGGAGGGGAGAATCCAGCTCCTCCCCTGTCACGGCTCTCTGCAGGGACAGGATCGAGAGGTGAGCGAACTCCGGTATGTGTTCGCTCACCTCCCGATCTACTGAGCCGACCTGTGACAGTCTCATTGTCACACGTCGGCTAGAACTATGAGGTGAGCGAAAAGCACTCACCTCATAGTTCTCCTTTAAGTAATAGTTATATCTGGCCTTGTAACGTCTGGATAACCAAACTACATGAATTAGGGTTCTTCTTTAATGAATAAATGCTGTGGATTTATAATCATAAGAAATATGAATGTGTTTTTAATATGCCCATTTAAAATGTCTCATTTCTGTTTCAGGTTAGTGGGCTTTTATGAGATGGAAGCTAATGCAGGAGAGGAGGGCATTCACTTTCAAAGCTACCCTTTTGATTTCCTCGAATTCCTTAACCACCAGCGCTTTGAACCTATGGAACTGTACAACCACCATGAACATGCTAAAGCTGTAGCTGCCCTGCCTTGTACTTCACCACAGTATGACTATAGTCACCAGCCCCAGGCTAACAGTATTCAAGCGACCCCTGCTGGCATTTCTAAACCTAAAGAATTCAAAGTAGAAATCTCCTCCTCTGTGTCTCCTATTAAAAAATCTGAACCTGTACAGTTGCAACAATATAACGCCCCGCCTTCAATCTCCAACGCACAAGCTATCTTTGACGGAACATTTAACTCGCAGCAGTGGGGAATTGTTGATCTTTCTAGCCATCAGCATCTTTTCAACAACTTGAAACGCTCCTTACCAGTAGCACAGCAGGTGCAAGCTGAAGAGGAAACAAAAGACGATAAAAATTACTTCCGTCGACTGAAGTATCTAATCGATCGCCGCTTCCCCTGTACTGTCTGCCAGAAGTCTTTTAAGCAGTCATCACATCTAATGCAGCACATGCTGGTTCACACTGGGGAGAGGCCCTACGAATGTAATATTTGTGGGCGTACGTACAATCATATCTCCAGCCTCATAAGACATAGGCGCTGCCATAGAGAGGAGACGGGAGTGGATATAAACAGTTCATTGACAAACGCAGATGTTGAGACTGCTGCTGCAGCTGCGGTAGTGGCAGCCGCCACAGCTGCAATGTCGGCTCCTCAGGTGAGTTCTGGGGAAGTGCCTGTGGCTGGGGCAGAGCAAAATGTAATTATGCAGCAAGATGGTCCATTTACTTGCAACCTGTGCTGGAAAGTGTTTAAAAAGCAAAGTCACCTTCATCAGCACCAGATTATACATACTGGGGAAAAGCCTTTTAGCTGTAACATATGTGAAAAAAGTTTTAATCGCCGTGAAAGCTTAAAACGCCATGTGAAGACACACTCCAACTCACTGAAGGTTCAGTGTGAGGTGTGCGGCAAAGCCTTCCGTGACACCACTTATTTATTAAAGCACCAAGCTACCCATACTGGGGAACGACCGGATTACAAGTGCGATGTGTGCGGGAAATCATACGCTGCTCCACAGAGTCTTTTAAGACACAAACATGCGCATGAGGCCAGTCTTTCGTTGCCACAGGCATTGGTGCCACAGCAACAAGCAATTCATGTAGATGTCAAGGAAGCAGTTGCAGCAGTCCCTTATGAAACCACAACTCTCCTTACCACAGATGTTGCTCAGGCCGACCAAGCAGCTGTCAGTGTTATTGAAAGAATTGGATCTGTTTTTGCTCAGCCCTCTCCTCGTAGACAATCATCTCTCTCAAGTAATGTAAGCAAAAACTTCTGCTGTAATATATGTGGACGTGGATTCGGAAGAAGAGAAACCCTAAAGCGCCACGAACGGATCCACACCGGTGAAAAACCGCACCAGTGTTCAGTTTGTGGCAAGAGGTTCAGAGAGTCGTTCCATCTTACTAAACATCATGTTGTACATACTCGTGAACGGCCCTACAAATGTGAGCTGTGCGGCAAGGTTTTTGGCTACCCTCAGAGCTTGACACGCCACAAGCAGATTCATAGGCTTCAGCTGCCTTGTACAGTACCAACAGGAGCCCTGCCCCCTGATCGACTTAGTTTTGGATGCACAGATTGTGGAGAGAGGTTCCCAGACTCCTTTCATCTAATGAATCATAAAGAACTCCACATGAGTGAAAAGCCCTATGTTTGTGATACGTGCGGAAAATGTTTTGGCTTTATTGAAAACCTGATGTGGCACAAACTTGTCCACCAAACAGCTACAGAACGTCTGCTGCCCAGTTTAAGCCAGTGTCAAGAAACCGAAAGCAATCAAGCAAACTGTATGCAGAATAGTCTTACAAATGAATTGGTCTCCACATCGGTAACAGCAGATACTTCCAGCGGACATGTGAATTCCACTTCCGACGAGCACCCAATGATACCTAGCGGTGAGAGATTTTCATGCAGTATTTGTGGTCAGACTTTCAAGCACTTCTTGGGTTTGGTAACCCATAAATATGTACACTTAGTCAGACGCACGCTAGCTTGCAATGTCTGTGGGCAAAGTTTTGCGGGAGCATACGATTTGCTGCTTCATCGTCGCAGCCACTTGCAAAAGAGACATTTCACATGCTCTTTATGCGGTAAGCGCTTCTGGGAAGCGACACTTCTCATGCGCCATCAGCGCTGCCATACAGAAGAGCGACCTTACCGATGCACCATTTGCGGACGTGGTTTCTTACATTCATGGTATCTCCGTCAGCACAAAGTTGTGCACACTGGTGAGCGAGCATACAAGTGTGCCTTGTGCAACAAACGGTTTGCCCAGTCCTCTAGTTTAGCAGAACACCAGAGACTACACATTGTAGCACGCCCTCAGCGGTGCCCAACCTGTGGTAAAACGTTCCGTTACCGCTCCAATCTCTTAGAACACCAGAGAGTGCATCTCGGCGAAAAGGTGTACCGGTGCGATCAGTGTGGTAAAAGCTTCTTCTACATTTCATCCATCTTGCGTCATCAAAGATCTCACGCTGCAAAAGCAGATCTTCGTTGTTCCTGTTGCCTCAAACTGTTTAAGGATCCAAAGTATTTCAGCAAACATGTACAAACCCATCAAGGTGGGCGTCCCTTTAAATGTGGAACCTGTGGTGAGGCTTTCAGCAATACGTATGGACTAAAAAAGCACCGCTATACACATAAAATGGAAAAACTTGCTGCCGTGGCAACACTTGTTGAAGGACAAAAGACTACTCAACCACCAGGAACTTAAGTACATTTTATAAAACATTTCCTTTTATCTCTAAAAATCTAAATACAATGAAGTTAACGTGTCCTGTAATCAGCCAAGTGGTTGGTCATGTTTTGGTTTTAATAAAGAATACTTAATATTTAACTGTAACACTGGGTATTCAACGTTTTGGGCACCAATAATGACACGATGTATGTGAAGCCATTCAGGTATCTATTATCTGTGAATTATTGCCGTGCTTTCCTGTACTCAGTTTAACGATATTTCATTGTTTTAGTGTTTAAAGTACCTACCATATTTATATTAGTATATCTTCCACGTCCTTTATTAAATTTCTAATTCAAGCTGCTTCTCTCTGATTGATGTAGACCACAGTGATGACCACTGCTACATGTTAGAGGTATATTGGTTACAAAGGAATGCACAAAAATATTACTTTATAAAAGACGATGAGAAAATAATTGTAATCATTTCTTGACAAATCCTAGCTGTTAACCCCCACCCCAAGGTACTGTGTTTTAGAGCAGCGGTCGCCAACCTTTCAGACCTCATGGAACACTAAATCATAATTTTAAATCCCGCGGATACACACACACACACACACACACACACACGAGAATATATTTATATATGAGAAAACAAAAAGTATGAGACTATATCTATATATACATACAGCAGGGCTCAAAATTTCCACTCGCCTGCTCGCATGAGGGCGAAATTTGAGTCTCCAAGTACCGGTCCGCGGGACAACTCTGGCCCGCGAGCCGGTACCATGTGGCCCAGCAGCCAGCTCACATGTCAGGCACGCAATTGCAGACTGCGTACCTGACTTGCGGGAGCAGCTCCACGGTCTGCATCTGTGTCGGGTGCAGAGCAGCTCCTGTCACCTCTGGCTTCCTTCGGCCGGAGCTCTGACAGTTCTGAGCTCCGGCCGAAAGAAAAGGATGTATTAGTGAGGTCTGCAGACCTCACTAATCTACCCCTAGATCACCAGGGATCGATCCTCCTCACTGCCTCCTCCCTGCAAAGCCATAAACGGGAGGGGGGGAGTGTATTATTATTTTGTGTGTGCGGGGTTGGGAAGGGGGAGTGTTTTACTTTCATTATTTTATATGTGCGGGGGGTTAATGAGGGGGAGTATATTATTTTGTGTGCGGGGGGAATTGTATTATTATATTTGTGCGGGGGGGGAGGGTGTAACGTTGAGTGTATTATTGTGTTTTAAGCTGCCCATACAGCTTACAATCATTGCACAACTTTAGTTGTGCGATGGTTGTAAGGTCATTAAAATTTCGTACGATCTGCCCATCTTGGACAGGCAGATCGTACTTGAGATCATCGCAAGCCCTTTGTATTATTTTGTGTGGGGGGGGTTAGTAAGGGGGAGTGTATTATTTTGTGTGGGGGGGGTTAGTAAGGGGGAGTGTATTATTTTGTGTGGGGGGGTTAATAAGGGAGAGAGAGAAATATATTTATTTTATGTGTGGGGGCTTATAACGGGGGGAATGTATTATTTTTTGTGTGCGGGGGGGATTTTATTATTATATTTGTGCAGGGGGAGTAACGTTGAGAAGTGTATTAATGTGTTTTAGTGTGTGTATATTGGGCCCCAATTTACACCTATATTTCAGGTGTGATTAGGGATTCCTGCGTCAGGCACTTGCGTTTTCCTGCAGCAGGAATCCCTAATCTGCCGCTTACAAGCAAGTATCATAAGATAAGAATTATCATAAGATTATTTAAGAGGGTGTGTTTAGGGGCGGAGTTAAGGCCGGGACAGGGTAGAGGTTAGATGGGGCAACTAGTGGCGGGTAACTCTTAAGCCCTGGCTAGTAACTCAGGACATGACATTTTGAGCCCTGCATACAGTATATGTACACATACAGTACATACATAGGTGTGGGTGTGTCTGCAGGAGTAGCAGTGCTGTTTGGCTTCTCACTTTTTCTATGTCCCGCAGCCTGCTCAGTCCAGGTACTGACGAGATGCCACGCCTCCTGCAGAGCCCGCACTGTACTGAGAGCCGTGCATTCCTTGTGATAACCGCTGCTTGAGTCAGTGGGAAGCAGCCCCAGAGCCTCCGTGCCTCTTCAGTCTGCACGGCATCAGAGGGGCCCAGGGACCACCAAAAGTTTCTCGCGGACCACCGGTTGGCTACCGCTGTTTTAGAGAACATATTACATGCATTAATAAATGGAAATATTTTTAGCTCACTTTACCACTTACCTTTACCACTTTACCACTTACCACCTTTGCGGAGGTATTTAAAAAAAAAAAAAACATTTGCCAGCAATGTACAAAGAGTGTGCCTGATGCAGACATATGCAGTTGCTGTATTAGAGCACAGAAACTTACATCTTTTTGTTAGCTTTCCTCTTCATATCCTCATGGAAATGGCCGCCTCTTTGCTCTGCAAGTAGTCTGTGTATATTACAACTGGGCTCTCTGTGAGTTCTCCCCCCCCTGCCCCTCCTTTGACAGTGTATGATGTGCAGTGATCGTGATACACAGAATCACAGGTAGGAGGGCAGCTGTTTACAGCCTGCTTTACAATCCGACTCCGGTGTCAGACTTCCCTGTGGAGAACATTTTTCATTTCTAGGTCTAATAAGATGTTCTTTAAAAAAATGAAGAAAACCTGCAATGTGAGTCATGAAAATGTGCACACATAATACTGTACATCATCACTGCACCTCAACGTTACCACAACAAATGCTAATCGATTACAAAGGTGAAAATGGACTTTAAAGCAACAGGTTAATTTTAATGACAACACATATTCAACTTTCTTTGGCTCCCCTGCAACTCTGTTTAGTCAGTGGGATCACAGAAAATACCCAGTACTTCTGTATACGGAGGAGCACATAACTCAATTGCCTTCCTCTCTTATGACAGTGCTTGGTGATTGGCCCAGCAATGTCACAGGTGGTAGGGAAACAGTCCTTAGTACTGTGTAAGGTCCCACTGGAATGACTCAGCACTTGGAGGCAACTTAAAAAAAGAACGGTAAAGGGTATATGTTCTACTGGGGAAGGGGGCAATAAACTGAACCCATTGCTTTGCTTTAACCCCTGCTAACACATTCAGGTGTGTACAAATGTACCTGAAGACCAGGACACTACACAAATATTGGTTCTTTGTGGAAAGAGGGCTTGGCCCCCATCTCCCAAGCTTTATTGTTGCCCAGTGAAGGCTGGTCCTCGCAGTGGTGGGTCGCCCCCATGACCAGAGGGATGGGGCCAAGCACCTGACCTAAGACGTTTGGTCAGTATTTGCATACCAGTAAGGCTTGGAATTTTAATTTTTTAAGAGAGGGGGGGGGG
>NW_017306673.1:244109-251016 GCF_000935625.1 Nanorana parkeri | reverse complement strand
GGGGGGTGTTCTAGGAATCTAATTTTAATTTCTTATCTACTTTCATTTACTGCTTAATTAAAGGATAAGTTCACAAAAACACTTTGGGTAGTTGCTTCACTTTTTAAGAGGTTACCACTTAGTGTCCTCTGTAAGCACCTTGATACAGAAGGGTACCTTCTTGACTTCCTTGTTTGATTTACAGAAAGCAGAGACAAGCTCTGCAGAACATTGCATAATCTCTGCAACTGCTTCCTTGACATCTACATTAATCGCTTGTTGCTGTGGCACTAATAGTGGTCCAGGAGCAAAATTTGGATCTCCAAGATTGTATTGCCTTACATCTTGCACTGACCAAAGTTTATTCCTAGGAACTTTTAGCAGGATCAGTTATGCCTTTGAACAGTGTAAACTGAATTCTCTTCTCTCTGATGTGGACAAAACTGTATACACACCATAGGCAGATACACAAAATGCATCTTTGATTGAATGTGCATGTCAAAAAACATCTTGGGGATATGAACAACCCCCTCTAACTGATCGCTGGATCACAAAAGCAAAATAAATGGTCTTTTTACTTGCCTAAAGCCAGAGTCACGTGACCTTCCAGGCCTGAGCCTTTTCTGATTACATCTGGAGGGCTCCTTCTTTGGGTGTCCTCGTCACTGCCTCCATGATGTGGACACTTCCTATTGGCTGTCCAGCAGCAGGGACCTTTACTGATCCAGAAGAATAGTGAGCTCAGTACGAGGAGAAGGTGAATAATTGACCAACCAACAAGGGAGCAACTGCTTTGGACAGAGTGGAGCTTTAAAGATTCCATATGTTGACAAAAATAACTATGGCAGCATATCATAATGTGTACAGAGAATATGCTTCTATAGGCCCAACCAGTAGATGAGTATATGACAAACAAGGAGATCTGCTGTTCTTTGAGCAGAGGCTTGCAGTTGGAGATAGATGATTATCAATAGCACCTCAGGGGCTGCCGGTATAACATATAGAGGACGGTCAGTTTGACATTGGAGGATTGGTTGGATCCTGTCATTGTCAACTTGAGTTTAGGAGAGAAGATGCAGCTTTGTACAGTAACCCTGGCATGGTTGCCACGTGTAAAAATGTTTTTAAATATACATTGAGGCCAGAAATGTGTCATTATTATTCATTAAGGTTGAAGAACTGCTCTGAGAATATAAAGGCTGCCATTGGTGGCATCTCCTGAAAATGCTAGCTGCTTAGCTTTTTGAACTCGTGCCTTCAGTATTTCAGATTCTAACCCAGAACAAACATGCATAGCAGGAGTTTTGGCTTTATTCTTGTATGCTTGTTCCAAATCAGTGACTAATACCTTATAAGCCAGGGACAACCAGGCAACTAGAATTATTGGGGGGTCAGCAATCTCAGCCCTATATTTCTCTCGGTATACAGGTGAAACTCGAATAATTAGAATATCGTGCAAAGTTCATTTATTTCACTAATGCAACTTAAAAGGTGAAACTAATATACGAGATAGACTCATTACATGCAAAGCAAGATAGTTCAAGCCGTGATTTGTCATAATTGTGATGATTATGGCTTACAGCTCATGAAAACCCCAAGAACCCCAAATCCACAACCTCAAAAAAGTAGATTATTACATGCAGTCATAAAACAAGGATTGTACATAGAACAATATCGGACCTCTGAAAAGTACAAGCATGCATATGTACTCAGTACTTGGTTTGGGCCCCTTTTGCAGCAATTACTGCCATTACTTTTGCACGATATTCTAATTATTCGAGTTTCACCTGTATGTTCGCTTTGGAAAGATTCTAGAAAAATTCAATTTTGTGAGAGAATCCCAGGAGAAATTTCAGAGACACTTTGAGAAATGTTTAGAGTTCCTCTACTACCTAGTTTTGAACCTTGTGCCCCATACAATGGAACTAGGAACTAGAAAAACTCCATTAAAGAGGCTGAATGAAAATGTAATTCCTTAAAAGTAGTGTGTGCAAAAGTCACTGTTGTAAAGGTGCCCATACACTGTACGATAATCGAGGGAAATCCCGCGATCGTACGATAATCGCAAAGTGTATGAAAGGCGTGCGACCGTTTCTACTGTACGGCCGCACGTCTTTTGTCTAACGAGCATGTTTGAAAACCAGCCGAAAATCGCAGGAGACAAATGCCGAACAGGCCGGTGTGCGCACGCGCACACTGCCCGGTCAGCATTGCGGTCATCGGAAGCCCGCCCCTCTGTGGGGCGGTCTTGCGATGATCGCAAGTACGATCTGTCTGTCCAAGATGGGCAGACGGTACGCTTTTTAAATTACTTTACAACCCTCGCAAGACAGAAGTCTTGCGAGGGTTGTAAAGTGTATGGGCACCTTAACAGGTTGGCAGGCTGTTGATAAACAGGTGGTGAATTTAAGGGCCTGTTCGCAGCAGGTGCAGTTCTGATGCAGTCCATTCAGGTTGGCAGATGCATCAAAAACGCATCACAATGCTTTCTTATGGAATTTCTGGGGCTCTGTTCGTACCAATGCAGTCAGAAAATATACTGCTTGCCACATGTCAGCTTGATGCATGCCGGCATGCATCAAAATGCATGCAAAAACGCATCAGAACACATCAAAAATGAAAAAATAAACAATGACAGAAGTGAGAAGGTTGTATACACTATGCACTTGTTCAAAACTCCATGGTGTACACACAGAATGTCAAAATGATTACCTTTGAATAGACATACGGATGAATGAAAAGAACTTATCGAGCTGCGCCCTCAAATCATGGAAATAAAGTCTAAAATTGGCCCTTGGATTCTCTGACCCTCAACAGCGGGTGCACCCAATACCGACATCTCCCGCGAAGACGTCTGAGAATGGCTACACCCAACACTAACACCATGCCTGCAAACAAAGGAATCCTGTCTGAGCTACAACTGCACTCCGAACAATGAAAGAAGTGCACTGACAGGAAGAAGGAAGTGACATAATGGTCCAATTTGCATTTTGAGGTAAAAGAAAAAAACAACACACATGATCGCGTCCAAAATGCATCAAAAACGCATTGCACAGCAGCTGCACAGACTAACGCAGTTTTGATGCAGTTATGCTGTGAACAAGCCCTAAATGTCCCCATGTAGATCTTGAGTCAATCCTTAAACCAGAACTCCAAGGACAAATATTATTAACCCTTGCAGTGGGACTACCCCCGCATTGCAAGGGTTAACTGTTCGCTTGTGTCTAGGGTGGAAAATAAAAAATGTATACTCACCTGATCCTCGGAATTAGCTTGCTGTTAGACCGGTCCTTCCAGCATCTCTTCCCCTCCACTGCCGTGATCTAAGGGTCCTCAAGTCATCATGTCCAATACACTTTGTAGAGGATGTGAGGAAGTCAAGGGACTTACCATTGCTGCAGTGTTGGAGGAAAGCTGGCTGGCTCTGAGATTCGGGTGAGTATAACCTTTTTATTTTAGTCCCTAGGAGAAATTGAGCACTTGACCCTTGCAGTGCGGGATTAGTTCTTTAATAAAATATACAGCCTTCAATGAAGAGCAAGAATAAAATTCAAAAGGCAGAAAAAGAAGCACCCCCTGTGCAACCATCTGATACACCTACCATATCGATGTGTGCCAAACTCAATTTACTGTAAGTTCAAAATTCATTTACTTGGATTTACCACATAAACAAACACCTGAACAAGGTATAGTAAACTCCCAGTTATCCGGCACCCATGGGGATTGGTAGATGTCGGATAATGGGAGCTTCTGGTTGCATGAGCGTTACTATTAACTCTCAAGCAACAACCTCCTTAGGCTGGCTATTGCACAAGCCCACTGTCCATTGTTTCCATTCTCCTTCCAGCTGCAGAATCTAGCCGTCGGCCGCAGTAAAGGTGCCCACACACCTTACAATTATCTGCAGATTGTCTGTGGTCAGATGGGAAAAGTGCAACAGATTGGCCCAGGTGGAGATTACTCCATCCACACAGTTAAGTGTAGTTGGAGGAATCTGTTGCACCTTTTCCATCTGACCATAGAAAATCTGCAGATAATTGTAAAGGTGCCCATACACTGCACGATTATCATACGATAATCGTATGCGATCGGGTTTTCGTACGATAATCGAGCAGTGTGAACAGAGACGTGCGACCGTTTCTACTGTACGGTCGCACGTCTTCTGTCGAACCAGCATGTTCGAAAACCAGCCGGGAATCGTACGATTCTCGGCTGGTTAGAACGGTGCTCGGAAGATAAATGCTGAACGGGCCGGTGTGCGCACGCGCACACTGCCCGTTCAGCATTGCGGTCATCGGAAGCCCGCCCCTCAGGGGGGCGGGCTTGCGATGATCGAGAGTGCGATCTGCCTGTCCAAGATGGGCAGATCGTACGTTTTTTTAATCCCTTTACAACCATCGCAAGACTAAAGTCTTGCGATGGTTGTAGAGTGTATAGCCACCTTAAGGTGTATGGCCAGCTTAAGATGTAAACAGAGAATTTTATTAGCAACTAAATAAATTTAGTTGTTAACAACATTCTTTAGTGCGCACCAAGCAACTGGCAAAAAAAATGAAGGACATATTTTGTCCTCGATTTTCTTCTCTTTCTGGTTGCTTGAATGCCGGATAATGTGGAGTGTACTGTATTTATGGCTCTTAGACTTAGACCACTTCATCAGGTATGGTGCATTTAAAAATACTGTAAAAAGAAAAGCGATTTAGGGTACAAGAAGCAAGTATCCCCTAAAATGTGTATGTCCTCTGACTGGGATGAATACGGAATTCTTTGGAAATTTGCAAGTTGTATAAATATAAAATATAGTGAGTGAGAAATGTAATGTCCAGCATACATCATGCAGCAGTTTGTGTTAGTAGTGTGCCGGTACATTGCTTATGCTCAATGTAGGCCTACCAGCATGTCTATGGAGTGGAGTACCTCCCGGTTACTGGGAGGAAATCAGCTAATTTGTATGCAAAGTAGCCAATTCTGTGTATTAGCCAACAGTCACAAGCACACCCACATCCCAGGAGCTGACCAGGCTTCTGGCAAAAACATCAGCAAATCGTGTTTCAAATAGAAAGCCAAAAATGTGATATTTACTGAAAGTTTGGCGCTAAACTCCAAATTTTCAAGATGTAAACTTACTCATCAAATTGATTTTCCTTGTCAGGTAACAATCAGGGCTCTAGAGTACTTTTAGAAAGTGATATGTCTACAAGATAGAAGTCTTTGCACATTTCACATGTGTACGCGCTAGCCACCCAATCTAATACAGCCAATTGAGAGGAGTTTCCCATATGCAGAAAGGATGTGTTTTCTCTGCTCATGTCTACACAGTGATTAGGGATCAGTACCAGGTACACAGTGGGAGTACAGGATAATTGCTGCAAATCCTTGAATGTGGTATACCTGAAAACGCATGTAAATACCAAACATGACTCAATGGACTCATTTACATGGCCGAGCATGTGCATACGGCATGCAAAGACCTGATCCCTGATGGGACAGTTGCTGTGTGTAATTGCACGCAGCTGCCTGTATCTTCCTATGGGAGGATGTGGCTGCATGCAATTATGTGTTTACACGCACACTCGTGCGGGACCGGGTGCACACGCCTCCCATAGGGAGGAACAGGCAGCACCTATCAGGCCCAGGATTGGAAGACTGCCCGTGTGAATGAGCCCTATTTTGGTGCAATGGAACAAACCGTGCCTCAACAGTGGCCCATTTATGCAGCAGAAAGCCATATTGTATTCGAGAGTGCAAATGGAATGTAAGCTCATCAATCAAAACTAAATTCTTGGCCGATATATAGATATAGATTTGATGGATAAATGCAATATATTAACTAAAATTAGAACCAACCTCTGAAAAGGAAGCCGTTTTTTTTAGCCGTATGATACGATATTGACAAACTCCATAAAGACCTTCTCTATCCCCAGCTAACATGTAGATGTTGTGTGCCAAGATGATAATATTCTTCTAGATGGGAATAGCAACATTGCACTCGGGAACACATGGGAGGTGTCCCAGATCACATTAAAGTGGATGTAATCCCCACCTGAATGAGACTTATTTAGCTGAAGGACTGTGTTTCATAGTTACCTTTTTTAAATAAAATACAGGTAAAATCTCAGTGTAGCTGATCTCCTGAAGCCTAAGTGCGGTCACTTCCTGTCTGCATGCATTCCAGCGATGGCTTTATAGCAATTCTTAATGGTGTTAACAGAAGACCATCCCTACATAATGTACGTTGAAACAGCTCCTTCTACTTTCCATCAGAAGCCTGTGAGGCAACACCAGAGCACAGCTGGCAGATTGGGACAGAGTATTGCCATCCTATAACAGGAAGTGCCTGAACCTGACCACCTTTATGACAACATAACCAGGTCTATCAATGAAAGCTACATACTTGACTGTATTGAAAATGACTGTTGCAATAACATTAGCAAAGTTTATATTTTATTAACCGCTTCAGAACTACCCATTGTAAAAGAAAAACCATCCTGTCCTGAAAGGTTTATACAAAGAACACGGCGGCTGCTGCTGCAGTACAGCCGTCGGATTGCTTGTGCGGTGCAGCAGCTTCCAGCCGCTGATCTCTCCTCCAATCACTGGACCCAGAAGTGATGTGTATTACATCACTTCTGGTGTCACTGGGCACATTCTCCAGCTCCTGGAGCCAATAGAAGAAGCTAGTGAAGCAGATCTCTGCTTCCTCAGCTTCTCTGGAGTCCCAAGGTGATATTAAGGGTCTCAAAGACCCCTGATGTCTCCATAAAGGGGACCAGCTACATTATATTTGCTATTACATTGGGGGCTTCTTAGTCCTATGTGATATTGTTATGTGATAGCAATAAAGTTGTGTGACATTTTTTTTTGAAAATGAGTGACATAAAAAAAAATTGCAAAAAAATGTAAAAGTCCCCCCCCCCCCCCCCCCCCC
>NW_017306673.1:222493-244092 GCF_000935625.1 Nanorana parkeri | reverse complement strand
CACATATAACTCAAACATGCAAGGGGTGCGCCTACGTGCAAAAACGAAACTTGCGCCACATTACATATCGACGCTACCGTTGGAGTGAGTGCAATAATTCTGGGGCCATCAATCACCAACAACACTAAACTAATGAGCAGTAAAAGCTTTTAAAGCATCGCTTATGGGAAATATGGGGTATTGTAGTTTTTTGCGGCTTCAAGGACGCCTGCAATTTTAAGGCTTGACATGTTTGGTATCTTTTTACCCGACATGACCCCGTCTTTTATATTTTACCACAAAATTGGGTATTATATTGTTTCTCTGCACTACATTTCATTTTAGTGTATTTTATCCTAAAAATACTGGTTTGATAAACATTTGCGCAAATACCGTGCGACATAAAAATTGCTACTAGCTTTTTTTTATTCTACAGGACCTCTGCTTTCAGAAAATATATCATTGTTTGGGGGTCAAAGTTGTTTTCTAGCCAAAAATTCAGATTTTATCGTGTGTGCAAATGTAAGAAATTGTTCTGGGCAGGAAGTGGTTAATGAGGTTTATTTTTGCTGCAGAATTTGGTAAACGTCTGTAAATCAGAACCGCTTTGACCTGTTGAAGCGCAGACCTCGTGAATGCATGTCCTGAGCAATATGAAGGACATATTTTGTCCTCGATTTTCTTCTCTTTCTGGTTGCTTGAATGCCGGATAATGTGGAGTGTACTGTATTTATGGCTCTTAGACTTAGACCACTTCATCAGGTATGGTGCATTTAAAAATACTGTAAAAAGAAAAGCGATTTAGGGTACAAGAAGCAAGTATCCCCTAAAATGTGTATGTCCTCTGACTGGGATGAATACGGAATTCTTTGGAAATTTGCAAGTTGTATAAATATAAAATATAGTGAGTGAGAAATGTAATGTCCAGCATACATCATGCAGCAGTTTGTGTTAGTAGTGTGCCGGTACATTGCTTATGCTCAATGTAGGCCTACCAGCATGTCTATGGAGTGGAGTACCTCCCGGTTACTGGGAGGAAATCAGCTAATTTGTATGCAAAGTAGCCAATTCTGTGTATTAGCCAACAGTCACAAGCACACCCACATCCCAGGAGCTGACCAGGCTTCTGGCAAAAACATCAGCAAATCGTGTTTCAAATAGAAAGCCAAAAATGTGATATTTACTGAAAGTTTGGCGCTAAACTCCAAATTTTCAAGATGTAAACTTACTCATCAAATTGATTTTCCTTGTCAGGTAACAATCAGGGCTCTAGAGTACTTTTAGAAAGTGATATGTCTACAAGATAGAAGTCTTTGCACATTTCACATGTGTACGCGCTAGCCACCCAATCTAATACAGCCAATTGAGAGGAGTTTCCCATATGCAGAAAGGATGTGTTTTCTCTGCTCATGTCTACACAGTGATTAGGGATCAGTACCAGGTACACAGTGGGAGTACAGGATAATTGCTGCAAATCCTTGAATGTGGTATACCTGAAAACGCATGTAAATACCAAACATGACTCAATGGACTCATTTACATGGCCGAGCATGTGCATACGGCATGCAAAGACCTGATCCCTGATGGGACAGTTGCTGTGTGTAATTGCACGCAGCTGCCTGTATCTTCCTATGGGAGGATGTGGCTGCATGCAATTATGTGTTTACACGCACACTCGTGCGGGACCGGGTGCACACGCCTCCCATAGGGAGGAACAGGCAGCACCTATCAGGCCCAGGATTGGAAGACTGCCCGTGTGAATGAGCCCTATTTTGGTGCAATGGAACAAACCGTGCCTCAACAGTGGCCCATTTATGCAGCAGAAAGCCATATTGTATTCGAGAGTGCAAATGGAATGTAAGCTCATCAATCAAAACTAAATTCTTGGCCGATATATAGATATAGATTTGATGGATAAATGCAATATATTAACTAAAATTAGAACCAACCTCTGAAAAGGAAGCCGTTTTTTTTAGCCGTATGATACGATATTGACAAACTCCATAAAGACCTTCTCTATCCCCAGCTAACATGTAGATGTTGTGTGCCAAGATGATAATATTCTTCTAGATGGGAATAGCAACATTGCACTCGGGAACACATGGGAGGTGTCCCAGATCACATTAAAGTGGATGTAATCCCCACCTGAATGAGACTTATTTAGCTGAAGGACTGTGTTTCATAGTTACCTTTTTTAAATAAAATACAGGTAAAATCTCAGTGTAGCTGATCTCCTGAAGCCTAAGTGCGGTCACTTCCTGTCTGCATGCATTCCAGCGATGGCTTTATAGCAATTCTTAATGGTGTTAACAGAAGACCATCCCTACATAATGTACGTTGAAACAGCTCCTTCTACTTTCCATCAGAAGCCTGTGAGGCAACACCAGAGCACAGCTGGCAGATTGGGACAGAGTATTGCCATCCTATAACAGGAAGTGCCTGAACCTGACCACCTTTTTGACAACATAACCAGGTCTATCAATGAAAGCTACATACTTGACTGTATTGAAAATGACTGTTGCAATAACATTAGCAAAGTTTATATTTTATTAACCGCTTCAGAACTACCCATTGTAAAAGAAAAACCATCCTGTCCTGAAAGGTTTATACAAAGAACACGGCGGCTGCTGCTGCAGTACAGCCGTCGGATTGCTTGTGCGGTGCAGCAGCTTCCAGCCGCTGATCTCTCCTCCAATCACTGGACCCAGAAGTGATGTGTATTACATCACTTCTGGTGTCACTGGGCACATTCTCCAGCTCCTGGAGCCAATAGAAGAAGCTAGTGAAGCAGATCTCTGCTTCCTCAGCTTCTCTGGAGTCCCAAGGTGATATTAAGGGTCTCAAAGACCCCTGATGTCTCCATAAAGGGGACCAGCTACATTATATTTGCTATTACATTGGGGGCTTCTTAGTCCTATGTGATATTGTTATGTGATAGCAATAAAGTTGTGTGACATTTTTTTTTGAAAATGAGTTGTGGTAAATTTTTTTTTAAAAAAGGGTAAAAAAAAAAAAAAGTGAAAAAAAATGAAAAAGCCCCCCCCCCCCCGTGGGCACGCACATATAACTCAAACATGCAAGGGGTGCGCCTACGTGCAAAAACGAAACTTGCGCCACATTACATATCGACGCTACCGTTGGAGTGAGTGCAATAATTCTGGGGCCATCAATCACCAACAACACTAAACTAATGAGCAGTAAAAGCTTTTAAAGCATCGCTTATGGGAAATATGGGGTATTGTAGTTTTTTGCGGCTTCAAGGACGCCTGCAATTTTAAGGCTTGACATGTTTGGTATCTTTTTACCCGACATGACCCCGTCTTTTATATTTTACCACAAAATTGGGTATTATATTGTTTCTCTGCACTACATTTCATTTTAGTGTATTTTATCCTAAAAATACTGGTTTGATAAACATTTGCGCAAATACCGTGCGACATAAAAATTGCTACTAGCTTTTTTTTATTCTACAGGACCTCTGCTTTCAGAAAATATATCATTGTTTGGGGGTCAAAGTTGTTTTCTAGCCAAAAATTCAGATTTTATCGTGTGTGCAAATGTAAGAAATTGTTCTGGGCAGGAAGTGGTTAATGAGGTTTATTTTTGCTGCAGAATTTGGTAAACGTCTGTAAATCAGAACCGCTTTGACCTGTTGAAGCGCAGACCTCGTGAATGCATGTCCTGAGCAATGATCGGTTACTGGAGAGAAAAAGAATCACATATAATAGCTCCACTGTTTAGTATAGAAACTACATTAGGAATGAATTTCACTTCCGGAACACACAGGGGAATTTATCAAAACCGGAGCAGCTGTGCACGGCAACCAATCGGCTTCTCCCTTTCATTTTCAAATCTTAACTGAACAAACTGAAGCTGATTGGTTGCCATGGGCTCCAGATTCTGTCTGCTCCATTTTGGATAAATTCTCCCATTATGTTCCTAAACTTTTTTATTTTTAAGCAGAATCATTCAGAAGTGATATTACGTTGTCTCCAATATTCCAGTGCCGCCTTTCCAGGGGCATCACCCAAACGCAGCCTCCTGTACTGGCTCCTAGATACAACCTGGAGAGTACTGCAAGCCCTGTGCGCAAACACTTGTAGTAAATCTCATATCATTTTGATACATTTTTGGCACTATGCGTTTAGGAGCCGTCTCTGAATTACTGCCGTAAGGCCCGATTCACACCCAGGCGGGACCGTTTTTTTGCGTATTCGTCCGCGCGTTAGCAGCATGCAGTTATTTGCGCGTTGTGCACATTTTGATGCATGTTTTGACTGGCAGCTCACTAAACATTGGCAATGGAAGAAGTTTAAACGCGCAAAAACACAGACGAAAATGTGCAACCTGCTTCTGCCGCACATTTTTGGCCATTTCCAATGAAGTCTATGGGCCAAAAACGCTCTTTTAACTGCCCAAAGAAGCTCATGTACCTTTGGTGGGCGTTTAGCTTTTGCCTGCTCAGGTGTGAACCAGGGCCATTAAAAATCATGGGATTTCTTGTGTTGGGCATTCAAAGCGCTTTTCGAATTGTTTAAAAACTCCCAGGTGTGAACCAGGCCTGAAGCTTTGCGGAGTGTTTAGAAAACGTCAATAATGCTCAGTGAATACCTTTTCTTTATCCCTTTAGAATTTGTACCAGCCTGGGCTGCTGAGCAGATTACTTCATACATCCAGTCTTAGCAATAGGAGTTAGACGGGGTTATTGACACTCCGCCGCTAAGGTACATGTATGTGCTTCAAGGAAGTTTCCATATTTATCAAAGTTACTTTTTACAAGGGAGAACTTTATTTGTAAAACAGAAGTGCTTTTTAAACATAGAAAAGGGTAACGCTAACCATACACCTTACAACGTTCGTCTTGCGATGGTTGTAAGGTAATTTAAAAAAACGTATGATCTGCCTATTTTGGACAGGCAGATCGTACTTGCGATCATCGAAAGCCCGGCCCGCTGAGGGGCGGGCTCCCGCTGACTGCAATGCCGAGCGGGCAGTGTGCGCTTGTGCACACTGGCCCGTGCGGCATCTATCTTACGAGCATGCCACAAACCCGCCGAAAATCGTACGATTTTTGCAGGGTTTTCAAACATGCTCGTAAGACAAAAGACTTGCGACCGTACAGTAGAAGTGGTCACACGCCTTCCATACACCTGGGATTGTCGTACGATTGCGAGATTTCCCACGATTATCGTACGATAAATCGGCAGGTGTATGGGCACCTTTAGATGGAGCTTGTCGGCACCTGCACTGCAACAGCCGACCAAACTGAGGACAATGAAAGTGTTTAATATGCAACGAGGGGAATTTATCAAAACTGGAGCAGCTGTGCAGGGCTCTCTTCAGTTTAAGATTTGAAAATGAAAGAGAAGCTGATTGGTTGCCATGCACAGCTGCTCCAGATTTTGATAAATTCCCCTCATAGTCATTTCATTCAATTTGTTTAGAGCTAGGAACCATGAGCCATTTCTTTTTTTTTTATGTTGCTGCACTGCACTCTTAAAAGTACTAGAGATCACAAACTGCACAGAGCAGATAGCACCCACCTATCTTGGGTTAAGGTGGCCATACACCTTACAACCATCGCATGACTTTCGTACGACCTGCCCATCTTGGACAGGCAGATCGTACTTGCGATCATCGCAAGCCCTCCCAGCTGAGGGGAGGGCTTACAGATTACAATTGTGAGCGAGCAGTGTGCGCCTGCACACCTTGGCCCGTGCGGCTTTCGCCTCGCGATCGCGTTACCAACCCCGGGTTTTCTAGCGTGCTCGTAAGACGAAAGTTGCGAGACCGTACAGAATATGCAGTCACACGCTGCCCATACACCTGACGATTATCGTACGATCGCGGGATCACCCGCGATTATCGTACAATAATCGTCAGGTTTATAGGCAGCTTGAGGGCTTGTTCACATGGCGTCCGGATTGTTGACCGGACCAGAACTGTACGCTCCTGCACCCGAAATGCATCCCAATGTGTTTTATGGGCTACAGTTCTAACGTGCGCAGTCCGTTCTGGTCCGGACAGAGAAAATGCTGCAGGTCACATTTTGTCAGGTCTGGATACGGTCTGGAAACGCACGAACGCCCCCCCCCAGAAAATGGTGTGAACAAGCCCTTTAGGCCTTGTTCACACCAAACGCGTTCCAGGAGCAGAACAGTTACAGACCGGATCAAAACTGCGTCCAATGTATTCCAATGGTATTTTGGGCTCTAGTTCACACCGCAGTGTGCAGTTCCAGAGCATGTAAAGAAAACTGCAGCAAGCCCTATTTTACCTGCTCTGGAACGCATGCAAACACATCAATAACACATGCAAACACCCTGGAACGCACTGAAAGCCCATTTTAAACTTTAAAAAAACACGGCCCGGAACGCAACAAAAACACGGCACAACCCACTGCACTGCGTGTGCACAAACTCATGCAGATCTGGTCTGCATTTGGTGTGAACAAGCCCTAAACTGTAGAATTCACATGTCTGCAACCAAGGTCTGAGAACCATGTCTGCAACAATGATCCCTCCAGATGAGCATTCTGCTCTCCACAACTGAAAACACATGCACTTTGGGTGCCGGGTTTGTGTAACATATACAGCAGATGCCCGCTTCTAGTCCTCCGATCCCCAGCTATCCCCCATTTCTTAGAAGTGCGGCAAAGGAATAATTGATATAGCTTGTGGCAAAAAGGCATGTGTAGTCAATACTCTTCTCAGTCTTTATCTGTGGTCACCAAGCAGACAGGGTAAATGTAAACTCAATATTTACATGACCCTGGTCCTGTGATGACTGCCCCTGACCCACATGTTAAGATCAGCTAAATATGTTTATACAATTATGGACAAAAATATTGGCACCACTTCACGCAGGAAAATTGTTGCAATTACAAATGTTTCGGCATTCTCGTGCTTATTTCTTTTGTTTGTATTGGTATGACACAAAAAAAAAAAGTGGAGGGGAAAAATAAAAAAGCCAAACCCGACACATTCCACGCAGAAATGGACTGGACAAAATTATTGGCACCTTCTCAAAATTGCAAGAAATAGTTGCATTCCAAGTTTTTGTGGAAAAGCATGGACAATCTGAAGGTTACAAGTCCATCTCCAGAGATCCGAATGTTCCTGTGTCCACTGTGCGCAACATTGCCAAGAAGTTCACAGCCCATGGCACTGTAGCTAATCTCCCTGGACGTGGATGAAAGAGAACAATTGATCAAAGATTGCAACGAAGGATTGTTCAAATGGTGGATAAAGACGCTCCATCAACTTCTAGACCCTTGGTTCTCAACTGGTGGGTTGTGACCCAAACGTGGGTCACGATTCCGTGTTCAGTGGGTCGCTGCGTGCCTTCCACTTTTCTAGGTGAGGTGCTTCTCAGCCTCCCCCTAGCACAGCACTGTCAGTTCTCGGGCCAAGCAGCCATTCATATGCTACTCGGCGCCGAGTATCAGCTTCAGGTGGGGTGGTCTGAATCTATAGCTGCGAGGGAGCTCCATCCATACATACATTGCTTACAACTCCCTCACATGTCCTGTAGAGGTGCCTGGACCAGAGTGACGTCACATTCTGGCTCCCAGCATCTCTACCGGGCGCGCATGGGAGCTGTACCTGCAATGCACATATGGATGGCGCTCCGTCATAGCACACCAGCCCACACTGGACCCCAGGCTAAGGATTCACTCCAGTTCTCGTAAGATGGATCTTTAAAAAAAAGTTTTTTGGGGGGAGTGTATATTTGTGTGCGAGATTGTACCTATGGTTGTGTGTGTCGGTCAGTGTTTTTGAGGGCCCGTTTACACCAGTACAGTGCGTTAATCAAACAGTCCGGTGCAATTAACGCACCTGCTACGCCCACTGGTGTGAGAGGTGCATTGTGTTGTCATTCATTTGAATGGCACCCCAAAGACACCTCCTGCCCACAGTTCAATCACCGCACCGGAAAGCGCTGTACCGCAATGCCATGCATTTAATTGCAGTACGACTTGGGTTGCAACTTAATGACCAAGAACAAATGTGGGTCCTGAGGTTATACAGGTTGAGAACCACTGGTGTAGACAATTTCAAGCTGACCTTCAGGCACAGGGTTCAACTGTGTCAGCTCGCACTATACGTCGCCATCTGAATGAAAAGGGACACTATGGTAGGAGACCCAGGAGGACCCCACTGCTGACACAGAAACATAAAAAAGCCAGACTGGAGTTAGCCAAAACTTACCTGAGGAAGCCTAAATCCTTTTGGGAGAATGTGCTGTGGACAGACAAAGCAAAACATTTTGGTGCAGCCCATCATTCTACTGTTTTCAGAAAAAGAAATGAGGCCTTTAAAGAAAAGAAAAAATAGTCCCTACAGTCACACATGGTGGAGGATCGCTGATGTTTTGGGGTTGCTTTGCTACTTCAGGCACTGGATGTCTTGACTGTGTGCATGGCATTATGAAATCTGAGCAAAGAATTCTGGGGTGCAATGTAGTGCCCAGTGTCAGAAAGTTGGGTCTCCATCAGAGGTCATGGGTCTTACAGCAGGACAATGGCCCAAAGCACATGTCAAAAAGCACCCAGAAATGGTTTCAGACAAAGCACTGGAGAGTACTGGACTGGTCAGCAATGAGTCCAGATCTAAATCCCATAGAGCACCTGCGGAGAGATCTCAAAACATAAGGTGGGAAGAGGAACCCTTCCAATCTGAGAGACCTGGAGCAGTTGGTGAAAGAAGAGTGCTCCAAAATTCCTGTAGCGAAATGTAAGAAACTCATTGATGGTTACAAGAAGCCATTGATTTCAGTTATTTTTCCTAGAGCTGTGCTACCAAATATTAATTATGAATGCCAATAATTTTGTCCAGTCCATTTTTGGAGTTTTGCGTGGAATGTGTCAGGTTTGGCTTTTTTTTCTTCTCCACTTTTGTGTCATACCAATACAAACAAAAGAAATAAACATACAAACAATGTAAATAAACATGAGAATCCCTAACATTTGTAATAGCAACAATTTTCTGCGTGAAGTGGTGCAATATCTGTCAGAAATGCAGGGGTGCCAATATTTTTGCCCATGACTGTATGTGCAAAGTTGATTACTTGCCCTGTCTACAGTACAAGAGATTAAAAGTACAATTATGCAATAAGGGACCAGGTATAGGTTTTATTGAACTTCTGGGTCATAATCCAGAGTGTGGCTCGGGGTTAATTTTCAGTACCATAAGCGGTAACCCCGAGCCACACTCGGGATTACAGTTTAGCATTACTTACCTTGCCCCTCGAGCACTGTGTCCTCCGGCCAATCGCGACATCTGTCTTCCGGGTTCCGTCCCTTGTGAGCGTCCGCGTCGCAAGGGGGCAGTACCGGCGGGAATTTTAAAAAAATAAATAAAAAAAAAAAAGGAAATAAAATCAGACCGCCAGGGAGGTTAAAGGGCATATGATAGGACTAGCTCCTTGCACTTCAGCTTACTACAGATATATTAATTTGTATCTAGTAAAATAAAGAATATAACCAAAACAAAAAAAAAAAATTACATATTACTTATGAAAAGTGGAGCAGACAGAATCTGGAGCAGTCAGCTTCTATCTTCAGGTTGTTCAGTTAAGCTTTGAAAATGAAAACTAGAAGCTGATTGGTGGCCAATGGCTACCAGTTTTCATGAATTGCCACCACCGTCTTGCTCTAAAACCGGGATAATAATAAAGATTGCAGAATTAAAGAGGATATTGAAAACTTGACATGCACCTGCTAAAAAAAAAAAGAAAAAAACACCACACCAGTTTTAAAGACGCACATATACACAACATAAATAAATATCCTGCAACTTTAATATTTAAATCCTAGTATAAAAAGTTTTATTCAGTACAGTTTATAATGTTAAAATATTTTTGTGAAAATAAATAGGCATGCAGTAATGGTGTCTTTAGCTGTGAAACTATATAAAATGAAATCATAAAAGAAACCAAAATTCTAGCGTTATATTGGAAATGTTTTCCACTAGTGGGTAGGTGAAATCCAACAGACTGGTTCCCCCACAATCAGGTGATCTGACCTCAAAGAGGTCATCAATGCACTGCGACTGAACGTATGGGTCTTCGAAATGCTTGATCCTTCAGTCCAGTTTACACAAGGTCAGCTTTACCACCATCTGGGCTATGTCAAATCTGATACAGTTCACTAAAGGACAATTACTAAAGTTAGTCAGCCTAAAATGTCAGTGTTCTGGTAGTACAGGTAAGGAGAGGAAAATAAAAACTATTGCACACCCCTATGAGTTATAAATAATGCATGCGCTGTCACCTCAGAATGGTTTCCGGCTGTTTGGGCTCATTCAGGACGGGCATACACTCACATTAAAAGATCCGATCCTGGAAGGGACAGGTGCTGGATGAAACTGTGTGCAGGAGCGTGTTCTTCCCTATGGGAGCGATGATACGAAATCACCCGCACTCCATACAGCGTACAGACCTTCTTGAAAAGTTGGTGCTTGAAGAAGTGACAACACGGATGGTGCCGTGTCAGATAGGCACAAGTAAGGCACTTATTAAATGGTCACGTGTCATACAGCCAACGTTTCAGGGCCACGCAGGGTCCCTTCTGCTGGGCGACATAGTGACAGTCACTATGTCGCCCAGCAAAAGGGACCCTGCGTGGCCCTGAAACGTTGGCTGTATGACGCATGTGACAATTAATAAAAAGTGCTTTACTTCTTGCACATATCAAGTGCTGGTGACTTCTATTATGGACTTCCCTATGGGAGGACATGGCTACACCCGATTACACACACACACAGTTGAACCTGCCCATCCAGTGACACAGACATTGTGTGTACAAGTGCGGACACCCAGATCTTCATGGATGTGCAGGTGACAGGGTGCAATTGCACATAGCCGCATGGTCCCATAAAGAAGAGACTGCTGTGCGCAATTACACACAGCACCTGTCCCTTCCTGGAATGGGTCTTTACAGGCGTGCATGCCCATCTGAATGAGCACATTAGGTCAAATATATAAATATATATATTTTTTTTTAATGGTGCCACTTTTCCTTAATAGGATTTCATAAAGCACATAACCCAGGTGACTATTGACCAATGATGTATGATGAACTGAATTATTTCCTGTACAGAAACTACATTAGCCATTGCATTCAATGTTACCAATGTTTTTTGCCCACTGGTCACCAGTAAGAACTTCACTATTTTTTTTTTTTTTAACAAAAAAAGATAGGGCTACCCTTGAGGCATAACTATTAAGTCCCATTATTTTTAGTAGAAACAAAAATTAAAGTCATAGCATTTTGAAACATGAGTGTTCTTGGATCCAGTTACCCAGACCTCCCCCACCCCACCCCAGAAAACCCTCAGGAAAAAAAACGAAAAAAAAAAAACACACATACAAAACATCTGCAGCTGTGCTAGTTTTCCTAACACTTTATGTGAAACTTTGGTTGCCTAAAATATCATTCGTAAGAAACACACTTCTAGCATGTGTGTGGAATACTGCATACAGTTTCTGTAGATGGGTAAGGCATCTGTAAGCAATGACTGTAAAATGATGTACTGCAAACATATGTAAGATTCCTGCAACTATAACAAGTTGAAATTGAAAACTGAACGATAGGATATCAACACAATCGGTTTCATCAGTTTTAACATGTGGAGTCTTTAAATGGGACAGGAACACGTTGGGTGCATTAAAATGACCATTTTTCCCCAAAACTGTCTCATCTACGGATTCGAGGCATGCATATACTGGACACTAATTTTACTTTAATTAAAAATGTATTCACATCTCATAAGGGGGTTTCGGTTTCCAGAAAGAAAAACTCCTCTACTGAATGTTGTGCAAATGCTTCACCTTTACACAAGCATCAGATTTTTCAGATTATATCCATGATAGCAGTTACAGAAAACCGAAAACTAATATTTATACTCCGAAAATAATTTATGGGAAAGCTTGGTTGAAAAGGCAGATTTTCCTACAGTTACAATGTGAAGCTTAGTGTAGCTGTTAAAGCTATAGCTTTTTCCATAAGAAAATTATCTAACTTGCTACAATAGTTCATAATACAGCACTGTCTGCATGATACATTTTGGAGAACAGTCAGTAAAGTGTGTAAACAGTGTAACGTCTCACTCCTGGACATGGTGAACAGATTTCATATGGCGCTTTACTCGACGCTTTTCCTGAAAGCTCTTTCCGCAGAGAGGACAGTTGTGAGGGCGTTCTCCTGTGTGAACCCGCTTATGCTTAGAAAAGTTGGAAGAATTATTAAACCTTTTATAGCATATGTCACACTGGAACGGCTTTTCACCAGTGTGGATGCGTTGGTGGCTAGAGAGGGCCGAGGACTGGGTGAAACCCTTGCCGCACACTTGGCACACAAAAGGTCGCTCCCCTGTGTGGACCCGCAAATGTTCCTTTAAATCCGTAGCCCTTTTAAATCGTTTATCGCATACAAAACAAATGTATGGTTTGGGGTCCATCTCCAAAAACTGTAAGTCATCTTGGTCATCGAGAGAGTCATCGATCTGGGAATCCCAACATTGCATGGATCTTTCAAAAAGCATGTCTTCGGATTCCTCTAGGTCTGTAACACTGCAAATCCCACCCTTTAAACTCTGAGAGTTTATTACATTCTGTGTAGGTTCCTCGTGACAACCAATCTCCTCTTCCACAGAGTTATCATACTCTAATTTTACTTCTGGTCGATGGGTGGGATCTTGATCCTGGCACAGAAATGATCTCTTGGCAAGAGGAACAACATCATTGTCATAATTATCATCATCATCAGTAGTGCTATCATCGGATATTTCCACATATATCTCATGCTCTCTTGAGCCATGTTGCACTGTTTCCACTATAAATGAAGAAGTAGTGTTATATCCAAACTCTGCAGCTTTTGTCAGTTTTGGCTGGATGCATCTGTCCAAGTTACCTTTACATGCATTTCCTTTGGCTTCAGTGTCAACATTCGAGACGGAGCTGTCTGAATCTATGACTACATCATCCTCAATGAGCACCACGGCTTTCGGCTTTGTTTCTGGCATTTGGGAATATGCTGCATCTTTGTCTTTCATGGTGCTGGTCATTCCAGCACACGACGACTGCAAGACATCCACACTTAATGCTTTCTTCCCATTTACTTCCATAGGGCCTTTTTCCAGTACAAATTTGCAGTCGTCATCCTCCAGCATCATTTTGGGGAAAGTTTTCGGATGATGGTTATTACTCAGCATGGCTCCAATGCCCTTTGGAGAGGCCATACCATTTTTACTTTGAAGCGGCTGCTTTTGGGGAGACAAACTATTTTCTACTTTGACCTTTGCAAGGATGTCCTTCATGGAATGGGTACGCTGGTGCTTTTTAAAATTGGAAGAGTTGTTAAAGGTTTTGCCACATACGTTACAGTGAAATGGCCGTTCCCCAGTGTGTATGCGCATATGCCCAGTCAACACTGAAGACTGAGTGAAACACTTCTGACAGATTCTACAACGGTAGGGTCTTTCCCCAGTGTGGACACGCTCGTGATCTTTCAAATCAGAAGTACGCTTAAAGGCTTTATCACAGTATGTACAGGCGTAGGGCTTTTCGTTCATGAGCAGCCCTCCTGCTTGCATTTGAGCCAGCTCTAGTGTTTCGCCATGAAGACGTCTATGTTTTATAAAATTAGAAGCATCTTTAAATAGTCGTCCGCATACCTCACACTTGTATGGTTTCTCTATTGTATGAGTACGTTTATGAGCCAATAAGGAGGAAGATTGTGTAAAAGCTTTGGCACATAACTCACATTTATAAGGTCGTTCACCTGTGTGGGCATTATAATGATCTTTCAGGTTGGAAGAGCTCTGAAATTGTCGACCGCACAGCTGGCAATCAAAGCGACTGTTGCCGTTATGGAGCTGTTCGTGAAACATCAGCTCTGAAACAAAATGGAACATTTCAGAACAAATACTACATTTTAGTTCCATTTTTGACACAGGCTGCTCCTGGTAGTACTCAATGTCATTAAGTTCTTCTTTGACAGTTAATGTTGGGTTATCGGACATGTCTACCTGTTGCAAGCTTCCTATTTTCATTGCCATTCCGTCATGAAGACTTTGTACGGAAGTACTACTCGCCCTTTGGCAATTGAATGGTGAAGACTTTGAGCAAACTTCAGTATTTGTAGAGCAGGACTTCACCTTCACATCTTCTTCACTCTCCAAGCTGTTGAACATTTCTAATTGTGCAGCAGGGTGATTACTCATTGTGTTCCTGTTCAGAAATTGGTCTCTCTCCAATGTGAAATACCCTACAACAGAAGTCAAAATAATAAAATGTTAAACAAATGGAACTCAAAACATGCACCAACAGTTTGTAGACCTCTTCTATAGGGTTACTGCCCAACTACAAATACCTACAGTTGTAAATTACCTTTCACCTCAAACCACCATATAATCTACATGGAGAACACCAAAGTCTCATAAGTGCAGATTCAGGGAGGAGTCCAGGTAAACTAGGCATGTCATGGTGTGCTACGTCTTCTCAAATTGTCCTCTCCCTAAATACTTAGGAACATGTTTAAGCCCTTACCTTCTGTGATTTAATGTCATAAATTGCAATTTTTACTATACTTATACAGCTCCCAGAATTGTTTTTCCTTTTTTCGTCTGAAATTACATGTAACCCTCAATCAAAGACAATGCAGTGAAGATTTAGTCCTCAATTTTTTAAACCTTTAACAAAAAAAACACATCTTTAACTCACAGATGAGCACAATGTGGCATCATCATTGTCCTTATGGGAGGAAAATAAAAAAAATGTACATAAATATAGACAACGTTTTTTTGTGCGTTTCTATTGTTCAAAAGACATTGGCTTAAATTATCTAGCTTGTAAGTAGATGTGGCAGCCTGGGGTATCTTTGTGCAACTTTTTGTGTATATGTATCAAAGTTTATGGACACACAAACACAGGCTGTGATAACACACAGTGCAGTTCAGTGCCATTCCATTCATTCTGAACCCAGCCTAATTTTTGTAAATAGTACCAACTTCTACCCTTTCTATATCAGCAATTTGGCTGCCATATTCTAAGCACTGCATAAAAGTGCTCATCACACCCGAGCAATTCACGCATCTTACAAAGTTTTAAAATCCATTAATTGTGTGATGCAAGCAGATTGCCACAATTTGCTCTACAGTGAAACGGGGACTTAAAGGAGAACTATGGGGTCAGTGTTTTGAGCCGACCTGTGACAGTCTCATTGTCACAGGTCGGCTATATGTGACAGTCTCATTGTCACAGGTCGGCTATATATATATTTTTAAGATTCCTGGTTGCAGTCAGCCAGCAATATATCACTATAGCAGTGATCTGTTGCTGCTGGGAGAAGCTGGATGGACAGACCTATAGCAGCTCTGTCCCAGCCTCTGTATATAGAGGCAGTGCTGCAACATCACTACACACCTGACGTAAACAATGCAGAAGCATTCTGTTGAGCTGTAGAAGCATCGGGAGCTCATGAGAGGATTGTTTCAGTTCCTATGTGCAGCCCTGCATATTGGTTGTCAGAGACAGCTGGCGCCTTCAGTGCTGGCAAGACCAAGGGCCATCGGTGCAAAGACAAAAAGCCACTATCCCAGCACCATTCCAAAAACAGCAATGGGAAATCAACTGGTTACAAAATGTGCCCAACGTAACCTGTACAAAGGTGATCAGAATGGTCACAACACTATCCTAAATCAGGTGTTAAGCTGGCCATACACTGGTAGATTTTCATTTGGACATTCATAACAAAAATCTCATCCGAACATTTAGCAATGCCATCAGAGACTTGAAGATCATCATTCCAAATTTGGTTTTATATCAACATTCGATTTTGGAAATGAATGAGGAATGAAAACCGCATTCAGTGTCACAATATTTGTTTGTTCGAGAACCTTTTCCATCCCGCTTCAATTCTTGTCACTATGTTTAACAACGATCAATTTGACCCCCACATTTTTCAGTGGAATTCTACTATTGTGTGGCCAGCTTGAGGCGCACATCTTGTTTCATGGAATATGATCAGATTTTCCAATATTTAACACCAACCACAAAACCTGCGTTTGACAATGCCCTGTGCTGATCACTTTGCTGCGGGTTAATTTCTTAGTCCATCACTCCAGCTTACTAGTTTATTGTTTTTCTGAAGGTCAACTCACAAAAGGCCGCCCACATTGGGTTTTGTGTTACATAAAAAATGATAATTCTCCCATGCACACATTGAAATGTGTTTATTCAGAGTGCAGTAAAGTACACATGGGATGGCACTCAGCTGATTCAGCAGGACATTTGCTCTGTTGTGGCCCTAAACCATTGCCAGATGTTAATCATTAAATCAACTTTTAGCGAAGGAACAAGCTGGTAAATATTCGGCCAACCAGTGTTTGCAGCCAATCAGCCGCCAGCACCATCTGGGTATTTTGACAGCAGCCCTACTTTATACTATCTTGTCAAGAGACATCTTAAAAGGAGAAGTATTGGGAGAGTAAAATGCACGCTTCCCAACACCTTGAGCTGATGTGTGATACTGCAGCTCTATAGATCACAAACGGCTGATCGCTCAGCTCACAGCGGAGAGCGGTCACTGTCATCACTCCCCACCCTCACCTCTCAGTTCCAGCAGCACTTACTGGGAGGACAGACAGGGGAGGGGGCGGCCACATCTGGCTCTAGAGAGGCAGAGCCAGCTGTGAGGTAGCGGGGTAGATCCTGACAATGTCCCGATCCTTCCCGGCTGCAGCGTGGCTCTGCGCTGTCAGAATATAGAGGGCGGTAGCCTACGAGAGGTTGACATTAGGTCACAGGAGAACATTAGTAAATCTACACCTGTGACCCAAAAGAGGGCCAGAGGCTTGTTCACACCATCCAGTGCGTTCACCTCAGTGATCGCATAATCACAACCTCCCCACGTTCTGGGGTGGGAGGGGAGTGGCAGTGCCATACATTTCAATGGCACCGCAGACACGCCTCCTGCCCGCAGTGTGATCGCCTGCACTGGAACATGTGGTACAGCAATGCCGTGTTCCAGTGCGGTGCAATTGCAAAAATAATGCATGCACAAGACAACAACATAATTACAGTTGTATGGCCAGATTGAGACCGACCATGCCGCCATTACCATCACATAATGGAACTGTGCAGGAACTTCTATAACTGCATTAGGTGCTCAGCAGCAGCAAACGTTCCCAGGGTCATTCAAGCATGCCGAGAAATCTCTGCACAGTCACTGCAGCAAATTGTTCTCAGGACACAAAAGTCTGTTAGTTTCAACTTGTGGGAACAAAATAACAGCAAAACACGCTGCCAGAGCTTCCATTGTCAGCCAACAAGAAGTGCTAAAGTAGAATCAAGTGTGTGTCTGTGTGTGTCCATCTATCTATGCATATATATCCCTTATGTCAGGGGTGGGCAAATCAATATTCAGGAGCCAAGAGGATTGTTCTTAGGATCCAGCTCCATTGACAACTTGAGAAAACCTCAATATTCGCCCCCCAGCTGGAATTTTTAAGGAGCACTAGCGACCTGGCTCCTGAGATTTGTCCAGCCTTGGCTTATGCAAATTCCAACTGGGTGCTTTAAAATAGACCTACAATTAAAATGTATTCCCATCTCAGCCCCGACTTTTATCTCAATTACACTTCACGTAAAGTCTGACTCAGCATCCCAAATTCTCCATTCACTGATGGCACCCGCCTCAAAGCACATCATGCCGCGACCTGCTGGTTGTATCAATATGTTCTCTGGTACCATACTTTCCTAGCAAGTCCCATAGTAACCTATACTGTCCACAAGTCACACCAGACAGGCGCGGCATTACCAGCATCCACCACATGCAACAGCACCCATGTACTACTGCCATACTGTCCCTCATAAGCCACGCTGGTCATGCACCTCCCCCCCTGAAAAAACACACACACTGGGCTCCCCCACACTGGCCATGCACACTGGGCTCCCCCACACTGGCCATGCACACTGGGCTCCCCCACACTGGCCATGCACACTGGGCTCCCCCACACTGGCCATGCACACTGGGCTCCCCCACACTGGCCATGCACACTGGGCTCCCCCACACTGGCCATGCACACTGGGCTCCCCCACACTGGCCATGCACACTGGGCTCCCCCACACTGGCCATGCACACTGGGCTCCCCCACACTGGCCATGCACACTGGGCTCCCCCACACTGGCCATGCACACTGGGCTCCCCCACACTGGCCATGCACACTGGGCTCCCCCACACTGGCCATGCACACTGGGCTCCCCCACACTGGCCATGCACACTGGGCTCCCCCACACTGGCCATGCACACTGGGCTCCCCCACACTGGCCATGCACACTGGGCTCCCCCACACTGGCCATGCACACTGGGCTCCCCCACACTGGCCATGCACACTGGGCTCCCCCACACTGGCCATGCACACTGGGCTCCCCCACACTGGCCATGCACACTGGGCTCCCCCACACTGGCCATGCACACTGGGCTCCCCCACACTGGCCATGCACACTGGGCTCCCCCACACTGGCCATGCACACTGGGCTCCCCCACACTGGCCATGCACACTGGGCTCCCCCACACTGGCCATGCACACTGGGCTCCCCCACACTGGCCATGCACACTGGGCTCCCCCACACTGGCCATGCACACTGGGCTCCCCCACACTGGCCATGCACACTGGGCTCCCCCACACTGGCCATGCACACTGGGCTCCCCCACACTGGCCATGCACACTGGGCTCCCCCACACTGGCCATGCACACTGGGCTCCCCCACACTGGCCATGCACACTGGGCTCCCCCACACTGGCCATGCACACTGGGCTCCCCCACACTGGCCATGCACACTGGGCTCCCCCACACTGGCCATGCACACTGGGCTCCCCCACACTGGCCATGCACACTGGGCTCCCCCACACTGGCCATGCACACTGGGCTCCCCCACACTGGCCATGCACACTGGGCTCCCCCACACTGGCCATGCACACTGGGCTCCCCCACACTGGCCATGCACACTGGGCTCCCCCACACTGGCCATGCACACTGGGCTCCCCCACACTGGCCATGCACACTGGGCTCCCCCACACTGGCCATGCACACTGGGCTCCCCCACACTGGCCATGCACACTGGGCTCCCCCACACTGGCCATGCACACTGGGCTCCCCCACACTGGCCATGCACACTGGGCTCCCCCACACTGGCCATGCACACTGGGCTCCCCCACACTGGCCATGCACACTGGGCTCCCCCACACTGGCCATGCACACTGGGCTCCCCCACACTGGCCATGCACACTGGGCTCCCCCACACTGGCCATGCACACTGGGCTCCCCCACACTGGCCATGCACACTGGGCTCCCCCACACTGGCCATGCACACTGGGCTCCCCCACACTGGCCATGCACACTGGGCTCCCCCACACTGGCCATGCACACTGGGCTCCCCCACACTGGCCATGCACACTGGGCTCCCCCACACTGGCCATGCACACTGGGCTCCCCCACACTGGCCATGCACACTGGGCTCCCCCACACTGGCCATGCACACTGGGCTCCCCCACACTGGCCATGCACACTGGGCTCCCCCACACTGGCCATGCACACTGGGCTCCCCCACACTGGCCATGCACACTGGGCTCCCCCACACTGGCCATGCACACTGGGCTCCCCCACACTGGCCATGCACACTGGGCTCCCCCACACTGGCCATGCACACTGGGCTCCCCCACACTGGCCATGCACACTGGGCTCCCCCACACTGGCCATGCACACTGGGCTCCCCCACACTGGCCATGCACACTGGGCTCCCCCACACTGGCCATGCACACTGGGCTCCCCCACACTGGCCATGCACACTGGGCTCCCCCACACTGGCCATGCACACTGGGCTCCCCCACACTGGCCATGCACACTGGGCTCCCCCACACTGGCCATGCACACTGGGCTCCCCCACACTGGCCATGCACACTGGGCTCCCCCACACTGGCCATGCACACTGGGCTCCCCCACACTGGCCATGCACACTGGGCTCCCCCACACTGGCCATGCACACTGGGCTCCCCCACACTGGCCATGCACACTGGGCTCCCCCACACTGGCCATGCACACTGGGCTCCCCCACACTGGCCATGCACACTGGGCTCCCCCACACTGGCCATGCACACTGGGCTCCCCCACACTGGCCATGCACACTGGGCTCCCCCACACTGGCCATGCACACTGGGCTCCCCCACACTGGCCATGCACACTGGGCTCCCCCACACTGGCCATGCACACTGGGCTCCCCCACACTGGCCATGCACACTGGGCTCCCCCACACTGGCCATGCACACTGGGCTCCCCCACACTGGCCATGCACACTGGGCTCCCCCACACTGGCCATGCACACTGGGCTCCCCCACACTGGCCATGCACACTGGGCTCCCCCACACTGGCCATGCACACTGGGCTCCCCCACACTGGCCATGCACACTGGGCTCCCCCACACTGGCCATGCACACTGGGCTCCCCCACACTGGCCATGCACACTGGGCTCCCCCACACTGGCCATGCACACTGGGCTCCCCCACACTGGCCATGCACACTGGGCTCCCCCACACTGGCCATGCACACTGGGCTCCCCCACACTGGCCATGCACACTGGGCTCCCCCACACTGGCCATGCACACTGGGCTCCCCCACACTGGCCATGCACACTGGGCTCCCCCACACTGGCCATGCACACTGGGCTCCCCCACACTGGCCATGCACACTGGGCTCCCCCACACTGGCCATGCACACTGGGCTCCCCCACACTGGCCATGCACACTGGGCTCCCCCACACTGGCCATGCACACTGGGCTCCCCCACACTGGCCATGCACACTGGGCTCCCCCACACTGGCCATGCACACTGGGCTCCCCCACACTGGCCATGCACACTGGGCTCCCCCACACTGGCCATGCACACTGGGCTCCCCCACACTGGCCATGCACACTGGGCTCCCCCACACTGGCCATGCACACTGGGCTCCCCCACACTGGCCATGCACACTGGGCTCCCCCACACTGGCCATGCACACTGGGCTCCCCCACACTGGCCATGCACACTGGGCTCCCCCACACTGGCCATGCACACTGGGCTCCCCCACACTGGCCATGCACACTGGGCTCCCCCACACTGGCCATGCACACTGGGCTCCCCCACACTGGCCATGCACACTGGGCTCCCCCACACTGGCCATGCACACTGGGCTCCCCCACACTGGCCATGCACACCTCCCCCCCCACCCCGGCCATGCCCGCAGAGCTTCCCCCACGCACGCACACCGGCCATGCGAGCAGAGCTCCCCCTACGCACGCACACAGCCATGCACGCAGAGCTTCCCCCACGCACACCGGCCATGCGCGCAGGGCTCCCCCCCACGCACGCTGAGCTCGCCCCTACACATACTGAGCCCCTTACACACTGGGCTACCCTCACACACATTGGCCATGCACACTGGGCTCCCCATACACACTGTACTCCCCTCACACACATTGGCCATGCACACTGGGCTCCCCTCACACACACACATTGGCCATGCACACTGGGCTCCCCTCACACACATTGGCCCTGAACCCTGGGCTCCCCTCACACACACAG
>NW_017306673.1:186655-222130 GCF_000935625.1 Nanorana parkeri | reverse complement strand
CACACACACACACTGGCCATGCACACTGGGCTTCCCTCACACACACACACCGGGCATGCACACTGGGCTTCCCTCACACACACACACATTGACCATGCACACTGGGCTCCCCATACACACATTGACCATGCACACTGGGCTTCCCATGCACACTGGGCTCCCCTCACACACACATTGGCCATGCACCCTGGGCTCCCCTCACACACACACATTGGCCATGCACCCTGGGCTCCCCATACACACATTGACCATGCACACTGGGCTCCCCCATACACACACACTGGCTCCCCCATACACTCCGCTGCCACCCCTCAGCCCCGCATTCTTCTCCCCGGTCATCCGTCCTCCCCGGACAATACACAGTCCGCACTCCCCTCCTCGTACAGGCCGGCGGCGCCTTTCAGCACATGTCAGGCCTACTACAGCCCCAGCGTGCCCCCGCTGTCCAGTCATTGTTGTCCCCGGGCAGCACTGGCTCTCTTTGTCACCCAGCCCCTGCACACAGCGCCGTGCCCGGACTTTCCCGCTATGCCGGGATCATTTTACCTTCCCCAGCCGCACAGAACACCGAGGCCGGGCCGTCCCCTCCGGGCCAGTCCGCTCCTGCAAACTTTCAGCCAACTGAAGTGCACCTCGCTTGCAAAAGCTCAGCCATCTTTAGCTCCTTCCCATCCCCCATAGCGCCTCATTCCAGCGGCCTTACCATCCCTTTAAGTCAAGAGCCTTAAAGGGGATGGCGAGAGCTTTGTTATCTACAGACAGTAACTCCTCCTGGCCGTCCTTAAAGAGGCCGCGCACATTCCTAGAGCGGCAGATGGTGCTGGAGGGAGATGACTCCCATTCAGCAGGCCGGGCCGCAGACAAAGGCCATTCTGCTGGAGGAGAGAGGGGGACATTCCTTCCATTTCATGTACTCATAACAGACATGGGAGGCTGACATCTTTACAGGGATTTTTATGTGGAACTCATAATAATATCAGTGACCCCCCCGCCCAATACATAACATTGAGAAGCAAACATGCATTGCCCTATATCTTCAACCTGATTTGTGATGCACTTTGTATTAAATGTCAACACACATTGTGATGTACTATGAAGTGTTTTCATTAATTAGCACTTCTGCCTTACAGCACTGGGGGTCCCCGGTTCAAATCCCAACTAGGTCATCTGCATGGAGTTTGTATGTTCTCCCTGTGTTTGTATGGGTTCCTCCCAAACGCCAAAGACAAGCTGGCAGGTTAATTGGCTCCAGTGTACATTGGCCGTGTGTGCGCGTGTGCGCGTGTGCATGTGATCTTGGAATGTAAGGACAGGGATTGGTGTGAATGTGTAGAATGTAAAGTGCTGCGTACTCTGTCAGCATTATATAAATACGAGGCATAAATGTCAATGGAAAACGCAACAAGCAAACCGCAAAGGTGTAAATCCGGCCTACATAAAAATATACAAAGCTAGATTCTAACCTTTGCTTTTTTACTTGATGCATTTTCTATTAAAGTCAATGGATACACATTTGGCTGTGTGAAAGATACCGTGTTTCCCCGAAAATAAGACACAAAAAATATATTTTTTGGCTCCAAAAAACACACTGGGTCTTATTTTTGGTGTAGGTCTTATTTTTTTTATTTATTTTTTAATGTACAACAATCCACACTTTTAGAAAACAATACTGCTGCCTTGACTCCCAAATATACATACTGTGTAGTGAAAGGGCTCTTGCGAGGTGTAGTTCTGGGGGTGTGCCTATATCACTAGGAAATTAACTCCAACATCATCCTCTGCAATCATTTTACAAGCCTAGTGATGATGTCACAGGGAGCATTGACAGTGGCGTCTCACTACAGGAACAAAGTAATACAAATTAGGGATGTCCCGATGCCACTTTTTCAGGCCCAAGTACAAGTACATCCCCTCATGTACTTGCCGATACCAATTACCAATACTTTTTCTTAAAGGGACAGGTGACTTTCAATGATCCATAGTACAACTACATGTTATGTACTATGGATCATGGTTTAACCTATTCAATTTAGCAGTAGAGAATTGTAACTATATTGCTGGTGTGTAGTGGAGGTGTGTGCTGTATATATGCACTACATATACATTACACACGTCCAGTACACTATAGCAATAGATTTACAGCCAGCCCCATCCCAGCTTCCCTTACTCACAGTTTCACGTCGATCCCTGTTGCCTCACGTGGTGCCTCTTGTAGTCGGCGCTGGGCAGGATCGCTGCATCGCATCTCGGTGCTCAACTTGTGGGAGGCGCTCGCAATTCTGCCCTGCTAACATGAATGGGTTAAATCATGATCCATAATACATATACAGCACATACGTCCAACACTGCAGTAATAGAGTTACAATTATCCCCTGCTAACATGAATAGGTTAAATCATGATCCATAGTACATAATAGTACATAACATGTTGTTGTACTATGGATCATTTAACCCATTCATGTTAGCAGGGGATTATTGTAAATCTATTGCTGCAATGTACGGGACATTTGTGCTGTATATGTACAGTACATATAGATATACAATTCTGCACTGCTAACATGAATGGGTTAAATGATCCGTAGTACAGGGCTACATATCATGTACTACGGATCATTTAACCCATTCATATTAGCAGAGGATAATTGTAAATCTATTGTTCAGTGCATTCTATATGTAGTATATAGTACATGTACATATAGAGTGCCTGCAACAATACATTTACAATTATCCTCTGCTAACATGAATGGGTTAAATGATCCATAGTACAGGGCTACATACAGATCATTTAATCCATTCATGTTAGTATAATTGTAAATGTATTGTCTGCACTGTATTAGCAGTGTGTACTCTATATGTACTCTGTAGTACATATAGAGTACCGTATATACTGCTAATACAGTGCAGGCAATATATACGGTAGTTGCTTAATAGAACCCCCCCCCTCAAATCTGCCCTCACTCACTGTGCCGGAGAGAGCAGGGACGAGTCAGCGGCAGCGCTGGTCCACTGGGAGGAGCGCCAGTTGGGGTTCGAGCGTCGCATCACTGCTGCTCCGGTGGGCAGCGCTCCAAGCGGGGTCATCTCGCAGTCTCCGGCCAACTAAATTAGGACCCCACCTGGAGCTCCGCCCACCGGAGCAGCAGTGACGCTCGGCGAGGTAAGTAAGAAAAAAAAAACCATAGCGCAAACTTCGGCGCTAGGCATCGGGGAATTTTGACAAGTACAAGTACTTGTCAAAATGCCCTGTATCGGGCCCGATTCCGATGCTAGCATCGGTATCGGGACATCCCTAATAAAAATGAATGTTGGGGTGTGCTCGAGGGGGATTTATGGGTACATTGGGTAATGCCCGAACATACACTTTGTTGCTCCTTAGCACTTCCATGAAGTTTTAGTATTGTCACTGTTCCCATTCCTGCATGATCTACGCTGAGCGGGCCAGAGGGAGCGCCACAGACCCACTCCTGATACAGTCCATATACCCGCTGCACTCAGAACCTCTGCTCCATCAATATAAAGTGGGTGCGTCGGATGTCGACGGATGGCTACCGCCTCAGTACATGAATAGAAGAATGGACACCGGCACTCCAATAGCCCAACAATAGATGTTGTGGCAGGATTCTGTGCCGGCAGCTGAATGTAAACAGCAGGCAATGGGCAGTGAAATAACCAGCCTGCTATTGGCTATTTCAATTTTGCAATAGCCGACTGGGAATTAAACCCACCCAATGCCTGCTGTCAATCAACAGAGGAACAAAAAGTTATTCAGGTCTGCTCCTATGCTGATTGACAGCAGGCAGTGGAATGCAATATCCAGCCTGCTATTGGCTATTGCAATAGCCAATAGCAGGCTGGCTATTACTTCCCCTGCTATCTGCTGTTTTTTTTGTATTCTTAAGAATACTCAAACAGAGCTAGCAGCTCTGAGGCTGTTGACTCTGTTTCTACATAGATTTTCTGACCGTCTCCTTCGATCAGCTGATCAAGGAAGGCTGGCCAGACAGCGACACCCACTGTGCAAGATTCACACAGTGTTTATTATCTGTAATATCTGTATATTTAACCAATAATTTAAAAATCTGAGAATATCTGCCCCGATTATTGGTAGATCTGATAAATTGGTAGATCCCTAATACTGACCCTGTACCTCCTGTGACGTTTCCAATCAGGAAGAGCTGACATCAGATGTATAGGAGAAACTGCAGACTGCACTCATGCTACCTGGCTTTAATATCACAGTACGGAAGTTGCTGAGGGGCCCCATGATCTACAGTTAGGCCCCTGTATAACGAGAAGGCCCATCTGTAGATTATTTGTGCACAACAGTCCCACCATTCACCAGGAAAATACAACCATCCTGATTGTCATTCCCCAACCAAGACCAACTGGTGACGGTTCCCGTGGGGAGCTGAAGGGTTCATATGGGATGACCAGGCAACAATAATCTAACCTCAATGGCAATCTTATTGTGACCCTATCATTACAGTACACATACTGGGCTGACCACATGCAGTAAAAGTAGGCAATGAGCTCTTAGATCCTAGTTCACAGCTGATAATGAGATCTGCCAGAACAGAACAGAACAGACAGGGTTCATTTATAGTAAATATAACTTCCCACAGCCCCCCCTATAGCATTACACATGGCGGAAGCCAGGTAGGATTTTTAAGCAAGTAAAAGCACTTAAAATGTAAGGAATTTTTAAATAATTTTGTAGATAATGCAATGCGAATGGAAACATCACAAATATAAAGTATGTGTTATCCCAATTTGGCTGCAAAAGTGGAAATACACTTTAAGCCTTAGCAATTCTTAGCCACTACGGGGGACGTTGGAGGCTTTCTCTTCTCTACAGCCTGAAGCCTGATATCCCCATTCTGTATAGAAAGCCTTGTGTTAGACTGTGCTTGGGAATGTATTGAGGCTTCCATCTACTTTGATTAGTGCTGGCCCTGTCTCATAGGATTGTAAACAGTACAGTCATGTGACTGCCAGCACTCTAATGATGGTGGATGAGAACTGCAAATCTGATCGCTGAAAAACAAAAGAGCAGATTAACTGAAGCTTCAGCAAGAGCTCATTGCTCGCTTTTACGGCATGTGATCAGCCATGTCGCATCCAGCACCGACTGATGCTGTAGAGAAGGCACAACAAGCTGTTCCTATCTTGACGTTAAAACCATCCTTGAGAACCTGCAGTTTGAAGCCTCCTAAGGAAAGCAGGGTATGGAGCATGCACATCTCCCACAAGCAGTACTCAATGCCAATCAACAGGCCTGAGCACTGCATTACATAATTCTAGGCAAATAATAGAAAGTCAGTATTTCATTTATATTATTATTATCATTATTCAGGGTTTATATAGCGCCACCTGTTTGCAGGGCCGTCCCGAGGCATGGTGGCACCCAGAGCGGGTACTGGGTGACACCCCACCATGACGTCATCGTGCAAACATGTGACATCATGCGCTGTTACCTGCCAGCGGCCAGCTTGGTGATGGACGCCGGCAGAGAGAGGAGGGGACATTCACCCCTCAGGATAAGGTATGTTGTTGGGTCCTATTGAACAACTGTCGGACTCTTGGTCCATGACCGAGTGCCCGACTTTTCTGAGGGGGTTGGCACCAGAATGACTGTCAGTCATTTTGGTGTCACCCCCTCCAATGGTGTCACCCGCACCACCCTAGTGACGCCACTGCCTGTTTGCGCAGCGCTTTACAATATAAGGAAGACATTGCAATTACAATACAAATAAAGACAAGATGGTAAGGAGGGCCCTGCCCGTGAGAGCTTACTATATAACTTTATGGTCGGGACTCATGCAGCAGATTGGAAAAGTGGGATGCACTGCCATTGTAGGGGCAGCCACCTTATGGTGCCTGAACCATACCAGCCTTAGTGTTCCTGATATTATGTTGATAATGGGGAAGGGGAATTGTAGAGGATGGGTGATCATGGACCAATGTAAGTGGAGGAGAGGAGGAGATCACTGTAGACAGAGGGAGGATAAAAAGGAGACAGAATGGCACATGGTTATTGACTAAAAAGGGGGTGGTAGAGTAGGCAGAATGGCATCTGCCTAGACGAGGCAGAGTATAAGCTGATCATGGCAGGCAGTGGATGGTAGAGAGGAGTGGCAGCAGTGAAAGCAGAACATAAACTAATTGTGGGTTCTGGAAAGTAAGAGAGGATGCAGAGCATGAGCTGATCAAAGACCAAGATAAATGAAGGATCTGTCTGAGTACAGAATATACAGAAGGTTTGGCAAGAGCTGACCATAGGCCACTAGTATTATTATACAGGATTGATATAGCGCCAATAGTTTGCACAGCGCTTTACAATATAAGGAAGACATTACAATCACAATACAATTCAAGACAAGTAAGGAGGGCCCTGCCCGCGAGGGCTTACAATCTAAAAGGCAGGGGAAAGTGATACATGAGGAGGTAGCTGTGTGGGGATGAATTGTTTGAGAAAGTGATGGTTGAACAGTTAGGTTGAGGTGGGATAGGCTTCCCTGAACAGGTGAGTTTTCAGGGTACGCCTAAAGGCAGTCATGGTGGGAGACAGATGGACAGGTTGGGGTAAAGAGTTCCAATGGATGGGAGAGACTCTAGTGAAGTCCTGGAGGCGAGCACTAGTAGAACAGAGTGGAAGCTGAACATGGACAGGGGATATACAGGTGAAACTCGGAAAATTAGAATATTGTGCAAAAGTTCATTTATTTCACTAATGCAACATAGCCGTCTACCAGGAGATTTTGGAGCACTTCATGCTTTCTTCCGCAGACGAGCTCTATGGGGATGCTGACTTCATTTTCCAGCAGGACTTGGCACCTGCCCACACTGCCAAAAAAATTCTGAAATTGTGGATCTGGGTTTTCATGAGCTGTAAGCCATAATCATCACAATTATGACAAATCACGGCTTGAACTATCTTGCTTTGCATGTAATGAGTCTATCTCATATATTAGTTTCACCTTTTAAGTTGCATTAGTGAAATAAATTAACTTTTGCACGATATTCTAATTTTTCGAGTTTCACCTGTAGAAGGGAAGATAATTGTGGCTGCGGGTCAGAAGGCAGAGTGAGAGCTGATTGTGCTACTCCCTTGATGAACTTCACAGCTTCCAATAACTTAATTGGAGAGCCCATCAGCTGCTTGAGAGCACAGTTACTGCTCTAAAGAATTCTGCTGTGTGGTGCCAGGCAGACTGCACAGGGCTGTAGGTAAATACAAACTACAATGAAAGGGAGGAGGTACAAAAATGATAAGTGCTTTAAAAGGGCACTTATCCTTTCAAATGATCATGGTTTACTCTATGCTATGCAATAGCAACAATCAATCCCAACTTGTTTATTAGTCCATTCAACATGTGCCCAGCTAAAGAATAATTATTCAAACATGAAGGTTTCTGATTGAGACCCTGTAGAGGCATTTAAGGATTTGATAGTACACCGTTGTAGTGTTGTAATACCGTATACAAAAGGTTGGACACCAATTGTCAAATTATATGTTTCTTTATTTCCATATTGAAAATGCCACCCATTCACTTTGTCGAATTTTCTAATATCCCCTTTATTTATTACAGGTATTTATATAGCAACATCAGTGCTTATACATAGCATTCATTCACATCAGTGCGTATACATAGCATTCATTCACATCAGTCCATGCCCTCAAGGAGCTTACAATCTAAGGTCCTTATCTCCCATGATATGATCAATTTAGATAGCATGTCTTTGAAGTGCGGGAGGAAACCAAGGCAAACACAGGGAGGAAGTGTGAACTTTGGCCTAGCCGTGACCTGAACTGAGAACCCCAATGCTGCAAAACCAAAGGGTTAATCACTGAGCCACTGTACTAGCCCCCTTTATCTAACAACATCTTCATGATTCACATCAATGCTAAATGTGTCCCCCTTTTTTTTTTTCCACAAGTAAATTTTTATTGTGATAAGAAATATCAAACAGTCATGGTACAAGCAAGTATACACAAATAAAGTACCTAACATGAAGTAAATTCTGCATAAGAAGAGGAAGCGAGGGGGAGGGGGAAAGTCCAGGGGACAAGCCCCTTTGAGTCCGAGGAAAGAGTAATCTGAGCACTTTGCATTGACGACCAGCCTTCGCACCCATTCTTGGGAGGCAGGGGTGGGGTACCCCGTATTGGTATGCCCGAACGTTGCTAAAAGGTGGTGTAGTCATTCCTAAGAATGAGTGGGCTCTACGCTACAGGGGACCTTGGCTATAGGCTGGGCCGAAATTCTAGCTTTATGTCCAATGCTTTGCACTGATATCAGAGTGTATGGTATGAAAGAGATCCAATCTGGGTGATCCAATTCGAGATTAGTGGGGGATTGGACTAGAAGGGAGGATCAGAGAGGATGGGGGTCGGGAGAGGAGAGGAAGGGACATGGAGGGCTAGGCTATAGTGGAGAAAAGGAGGGGAAAGAGACAAGAGACAGACCTTCTTACATCCATTCCCGCCCACCTCCCATCGACCCTGAGGCATTAAAAATGTGTGTTAGAGGTAGGTAGAGGTTTAGGGGGCAGTAAGAATGGGTAGGGAAAGGGAATAGATCCTCTGGGTTGAAAGAGTCGGGTTTTTACTGAATGAGGGTAACATAAGAGTCCGTGCCCTTGAACAGATGCCAGGCTGTCCAAGTTTTCAGATATTGAGGCGTGGTGTCTCTATCGTAAGCGATTCGTTCTTCCATGTTTGCCACAGTGTCAACCCGTGCTAGCCATTCCCTGATTGTCGGTGGATGTGTCGACTTCCAGTGTCTGGGGATCACGGTTTTGGCTGCATTCAGTAGGTGTATTACCAGGGATTGTTTGGTAATATGGTGTGGGGAGTTAAAGTGGAAAAGGAGGAGGGAACCTGCCGTCAATTCTAGTGTGACACCTGTTATATTCCTTATGAGCGAGTGTATGTCTGACCAGAAGGGTGAGATGAGGGGGCATGACCACCAAATGTGGAGGATCGTACCAACCAGCAGGTGTTAGGCGTGTTAGGGAAGATGCGGTGTAGCAGCTCGGGAGTTTTGTACCACCTGGACCTCAGCTTGTAATTAGTTTCCTGGATCTGTACATTCAGGGAGCCTTTCAGCAAGAGTAAGTCCATCCTCTCCCACTCTTGTGGGGAGAGATCGGTAGATAAGTCTTTTGCCCATGCCTTAGTAGAGGGTGTGGGTGGCATTGCGGAGGAGTTCGACAATAAGGAGTAAGTCTCCGACACTGTATGAGTAGCCCTGCCCGGGGACGTGCAGAGCTGCTCAAGGGCGGTAAGGGAGCATGTAAAATGTTGCTTAGTTTGTCTATCGTTGAGGAAGTGGCAAAGTTGCATATACGTCCATAATGGTAGAGATCCGGTGGAGGTGTCAGAATTTAAGTCGGCCAACGACCGAAACTCCCCTTGGCCGTCAAAGAACATTTTCGCGGTCGGGTTGGCTTCTGGGGACCAAGAGTGTAGGAATGAGGAGTGGAGGCCTGGGGGGAAAGTGGGATTCATACGGACCGGGGTAAGAGGCCCAAGGGTCGATGAAACGTCCGCGGTCCTGCACATGGTGTCAAAGAGGCATAAAGAGTTGCCTATCGTAGGGTGAGTTAGCACTTCGGTCGGGAGTGTGGAGCGCTGAAGCCAGGGCCAGGAACCAATTGGTGATCCCGATTGGAGTTGCTCAATCTGGACCCATTCTTTATATTGGCCGTGCCTGGCCCAGTCTATGATACGTGTGAGATGGCAGGCCCGATAGTAATTCTGTACATGAGGGAGCCCTATACCCCCGGAGGATTTCGAACGGGTTAAAGTTGAGAATCCGATTCGCGGTGATCTACCTTCCCATAGAAAAGTGCGAAAAAGAGCATTGACCGAGGAGAAGAAGGCTTTGGGAAAGCGATGTACAGTCTGGAACATGTATAGCAATCGTGGCATTTTAAGGACTGCTGCACGACAAAACCAGGAGTATAGCCCCTTGTTCCATTCTTTCATATCCATCCGTAATCGGGATACTTGAGTGGCAAAATTAAGGGAGTATAGCTTCTTTAAACCAGTGGGAAGTTCGATGCCCAGATAGGCAATGGAAGTATCTGCCCAGCGGAAGGGAAAATGTAATTTGCAGAAGTGGACCAGATCATCTGGAAGGGATACATTCAATGCGGCTGATTTTGATAGATTGATTTTAAAGAATGAGATTGATGCGAATTCCTGAAGTGCGCCCAGTAGGTTGGGGAGTGATATTCTCGGCTGTGTCAAGAAAAATAGCAAATCGTCCGCAAATGCGGCCACTTTAAATTCTTTGTAGGACGAATGGAATCCGTGGATGTTTGGGTCGGAGCGTATCTTCCGAAGGAAGGGCTCCAATGCCAACACGAATAGCAGTGGAGATAGGGGGCATCCCTGCCGTGTGCCATTGAAAATGGGGAAGGCCTCTGACAATGTGCCGTTCACCCGGATCTATGCGGTCGGTTTGTGGTATAATAGGGCTATGCGGTCCAGCATACGAGGGCCCAGGCCGAGATGAGTCAAAGAGGCGAAAAGGTAATCCCACGCCACCCTATCAAATGCTTTCTCAGCATCTGTGGAGAGGAAGAAGCCTGCGTGGCCCCTGCTTGTGATCCAATGGTGAAGGCCTATGGCTTTCGTAGTATTATCGCGTGCTTCCCGTCCCGGAATAAAGCCCACCTGATCGCCATCGATTATGTCCGGAAGAAGAGAAGCTAAGCGGTTGGCGAGTATTTTAGCATGTAGCTTAACGTCGATATTGAGCAGAGAGATGGGGCGATAGCTTGCGCATAGGGATTCGTCCTTTCCTGGTTTTGGCAACACGACAACATGGGCTTCCAGCAGATGAACCGAGTCATGCGGCTGTCTGGGATTCAGGTCGAAAGCAGACAGGAAGTGAGGGATAAGGTGTTCCGAAAATGTTTTGTAATAGTGTGACGTAAAACCATCGGGGCCAGGGCTTTTTCCGGGTTTCAGCTGGGAGATCGCAGTTTGGACTTCTTGGGCTGTGAAGGGGGTTTCCAGGTCTGTTCTAGATGCGTCACTTAGGGGAGGGGGGCTGTGTTCTGATAGGAAGGAATTTATGAGTTCAGAGCGGGCGTTTTGGGCAGGATTGGAGGGACGTTGAGCAGCAATGCCGTAAAGTTGTTCATAAAAGGACCGAAACTGGGATGCTATCTGAGGCGTATCTAAATGTTTAGCTCCCGAGGTATCTACTATTTGTGAGACCGTGCGGGTCGCCTTTTGGCGTTTCAGGGACCTCGCTAGGAACTTCCCCGCTTTATTACTGTGCTCATAGTATATTTTGCTTCGGGATATAAAGGCCTTTTTGGTATTCTCGTGGATCAATTGAAGAAGGTCATTGCGGGCTTGGGAGAGTTCCGACAAATGGGATTGTGCCAGGGATCTTTTGTGGAGTTCCTCTAAGGTGGCTATACGAGCAAGTAGAGCGGCGCTGCAAGCTTTATTCCGCTTGTGGAGGAGGGCTTGAATACGAATGAATTCCCCCCTAATTACACTTTTGTGTGCTTCCCACAACATCAGTGGGGAAGAACAAGTGCCGCTATTCAGGGAAAAGAATTCTTGGAGCTTGCCTTGTATCGAGGATATGTGGTTAGGTTCTCCCAATGTAGAAGGATTCAATCTCCACACGTGAGAGCGTGAGGAGTATATAGGGAATGTGATGGTCACGGAGATGGGAGCATGGTCGGAAAGGATAATTGGTTCAATTGTGGCCTTTACCCCATTTTCGGCAAGTCTTTTTGAGAGAGGAAGAGGTAATCCAGTCTGGAGTAGCTAGAATGTGTGTGTGAGAAGAAGGTGAAGTCCTTCACCGTGGGGTGGAGGAATCTCCAGGTATCATGAAGGTTAAGAGACGTCAGTAGTCTTTTGATTGTGCGTAAGCTACGAAAGGGTACCGAAGATTTGCCATTGGAGGAGTCTAGGAGAGGATTCAACGGTACGTTGAAGTCCCCCCCTAGAATAAGTTTCCCCTCGGCAAAGTCCTGCAGCAATGAGCACGCTTTGCGAAATAATTGGGCTTGGCCAGCGTTAGGACTGTAGAGGTTAGCGATGGTAATTGGGGTGTTATGTAGCCTGCCTTTAAGAAAAATGTACCGGCCTTCCGAGTCAAGTAGTTGGTCAGTGATTTGAAGGTCAAGGTGAGCCGAGACAATAATGGATACCCCTTTAGCTTTGGAGGTAGCCGAGGTGGAGTGATAGGCTATAGGAAAATTGCTTAGTTTGGGTACGGCGTCTGACCTAAAATGTGTTTCCTGAAGTAACACTATTTGAGCTTTGTGGTGTGAGAATGCTCGAAGGAATTGAGACCTCTTTTCTGGAACGTTGAGCCCCTTGGCATTAATCGATACGACTTTCACTGTGAGAGGGGCATTGCGGGCGGTCGTGTTGGAATTATCCATGTTATTGGGGCTAAATGTAGGAGAGAAGGTGATGCGCTTAATGAATAAACAAGGGGTGGGTCAAATCTCGCTAAGAATGGAAGAAGGGGAAACGTAGGAGACAATAGGGATACGAGGAGGAAACAGTGAGGGTATGGGGTGAGGAGACATCAACAAGGGGGAGGATTAAAGATTAGAGGGAGGGAGATGTGAGGAAGGTAGGCAGAGACACAAGAGGAAAAAGAGGTGGAAGGCAAAGAAGGGGAGGGAAAGGTAAAGACAGCCCGAGAGATATGGGATATATCCCAAATCTCAACAGAAAGTAAGTCGCCGGGCTGATAGACTCGACACGCCAGGCGTGTTCGGTCTTGTGGGAATGTGACTGGGGTGGAGAACCAAGAGGTACTCTCAGGGCACCTGGGTCTTGCTATGTTCTAAGTGGGGCAAAGTTTAAGGGGGGTAGTAGATTTGGAGTAAGGGGTGGTGTCACGGGATCTGGGGGTCACTCTAGCCAAATGTGGAACACGGGGAAATAACTATAACTATCGAGGCCCGTGGTGAGATAGATAAAATAGATACAACATGCACAGCTTTAGAAATGGCGTTCAACCTTAGTAACAACTAACAACCAAAGGGAACAGCCAGGTGTAGGTCCTATCGGGGGGATAGCCCCTTTCCGGATTTAAGCCTTGTAGCAACGTTTGGTCATAAGACAATATCCTGGATTTCTTCAACAGTTTGAATTAAAACCTTATAACAGTTACAATAGCGGCCACAGTACAGATAAAATATAACTCATAACAGGGTTTGTATCGGTGGAGCAGCGCCTGCTGCAGGTATTGTTCCCTTTATTCTCATCCTTGGGAGCACGAGTAAGTGGTAACAGGGGAGTAGACCTAGGGAGGGGGAGGTTAGGAGGTTGCCCGGCCTCTTGATCTAGGGTCGCCCCCTATGATCTAGGCGTGTTGTGTAGCAAATATGAGTCAGGGCTGCGTGTCAGTATGGTCGTTTAGTATTGCAGTTAAGCACTGCGGAGGAGGTCAATGCATGAAGCCTGACGCGCTGGGGCAGCGGGGGGATAAGGCTCGGATGTGCGAAGATCACGGGATCCGGGGGGTATGAGGAAAGGGCATAATCAGGGACTCACCCAGGGACAAGGGAGAGAGCCACAAGGTGATATGGGAAGTGCGTGGAGGAGGGTGTTGAGATGTATGGGAGATACAGGAGCGGAAGGGTAAATGATCGCTGGAGGCATAGTTAGGAACTACTTGTTTGCAGTGACACCAACGGTACCTGTCTACAGACACAGCCTGTTCCCGCCCGCCAAATACTTCCCGCGTAGCCGTTGGTGTCGGCACCCCTTATAAACACCATTGATTTAAGGAAACTAGTCTGTATGGACAGTAGAGATAGAAAAGTCTAGTTAAGTAACAGTTAGCATCTAATTTCGCATTAATTCAGCTATCAATCATCTTCACTTGCGAGTCCTCCCCGGGCACCTCCGAGTTCAGGGCTGGGGGGAGGGTGGGGCAGTGTGCGGAATGTCGGGGCTCAGTGAGCGCTCTAGAGGGTGTTGGCGAATTCCGGGATGACCGTCATCAGCTGCGCAACCACAAGGGAATCTGCCCCATTGACACCAACCGGGCCCGCCCGGCACCGACACCCCACCTCCGGGAAGCCCAGAGCCCAAGTGGCGAGCGCCCCGAGGGATCCCCGAGCGGCGCCAAACGGCAACATAGCATAATGCCAATAAAAGCTTCAGTAATGTAATTGAAAACCATGTACATTGCAAGCAGAGCATACAAATCTTACACAACATGAGCGCTTTGGACCACAGCACCACTAGCGGACTAACCATACAATCAGTTACGGTGGGGAACCTGTCTAGCAGGGAATTAGGGGATCCACGTCTGGATAGGGGATCTCTTTGGAGGGAAAATGATCTCTAGGGGTGAGGGGTAAGTAGGGGACGGGAAAGTAAGTGGATCCCAGGGGAACGGAGTATGGATGAGTACAGGGCACCAGTAAGTATAAGTATTGATTATTAGATGCAACTGCTGCGGTAGCAAGCGACATCGTTGGCAAGATGTGGCTATCGAACATTTCCCCGCCACAAAGCTATTGCGTCCCCGGCCCACCCGTCCATTACACCACGAGTGCACTTCAGCCTGAATAGATAAGGAGTGGGGAATAAAATGAAGTAGCGATGTGATGATAGCAGACAGACCACGTTAAAGACAAGTTTCCAAGGAATAATGTTCCATTTCAGATGATGCACCGCGAGTATGAAGTATCGTGGCTCCCTACGAGGGTGGGGGGGGATGAGGCAAGGGTCTTAGCAGTCTGCCATGCCTGGTAAGAAAAGCAGGGGAGGCGCCGATGGGGTTAGTTGCAGTGAGGGCCAGGGAAGGTTGCGGTGGTCTCAACCAAATCTCCAAAAACAGTTCGGTGTGGGAGGGAAAAAAGGTCTCAGTAATCGGATGAGCTTACATAGAACCTGATATCCAAGTTGTCCGAAATCCAGTTTTCTAAAATGTGTAACGACCAGGGGATGGTATCAGTTGTGCCTGTTCTGTTCATCCAGGATGAGGGTGGTGGGTAAGGCGTAATCCGGAACCCGAAGGGGTCCTATGGACGTGTTGAGCGATCTCTTCCGTGAGTCGGGGTGCGAATCTGCCTTCCATCTGGGGGGCCCGATGGGGAGAGTGGTGGAGGACCATCCTGTAGACGAAAATCCGCATACCATTCCGGGAGATCCATGGGAGGAATACCGAGCTGCTCGCAAAACCTCTGGAGATCCGTTGGAGCCGTGAGGAGGAAGGTGCGGCCCGCGAGTGTGGCCGCCAGGCCAAACAGGAAGCGCCACCTGTAAGTGATGCCTCTGGATCGGAGGGATTGCAGCAGGGGCCGGAGAGCCCTTCTATGCTGTAAGGTAATGTTGGAGAGATCCTGGAACAACTTTATTTCCACATCGTGAAAAAGAATCTGCGGTTTCTCTCGTGCCCTGCGGAGAATGTCTTCCTTCAGACGATAGTCCACCAGGCAGCAGATTATATCACGGGGAGGGTTGGCTTCTCGTCCTTTGGGGCGCAGAGCGCGGTGAAAACGATCCATGCTGACAGGGGATTCAGGTGGACTGTCGAGCAGACCATTGAAGATGAGAAGTAGTGTGGATTCAAGTTGATCCACTTCCACGGCCTCTGGGACACCTCTTACTCTTAGGTTGTGGCGGTGGCCTCGGTTATCTAGATCCTCCAGGTGACGGTGCATCTCGAGCAGGCGGTTGGAATGCGCATTGGAGGTCTGACAAACTCTAGTCAATGCCGCTGAGTGGCGCGTAGTCACTTCTTCGATCGATAGGATGCGGCCTGATAGGGAGTGAAGGTCGGATTTCAACTCCGATATCGCCGCCGATAGCGTAGATTTGATGTCCAGAGCTATGGTGTTGAGGTCAGACATACGCGGCATCTGTCCCATCAAAGCCATCAGGTCAGGATGAGGTGGTTGTAGGTCCACAAAAGACGGTCTATTAGGGCTGCTGTGTGGCGAATACTCCTCGGGTGAGGATGGCGCCTCCTTCAGCACGTGGCGTTCCGGTGGTTGGGAGCGGAACAGCTCCGGGAGGCTCCGTCCGGGTTGAGAGTTCGTTCCCTTTGGAGTTTTAGCTGCCGGGTTGTTTTTCCCGGTTTTCCCCATGGTGGAGGTAGTATCGGGTGTGGGATGCCCAAATAACAGCTTATAGAGGGGAGCCCAGGTGTCGGGAGAGAAGAGCTAGGCGTCCATCTTGGTCTCGAGCCAGGCCACGCCCCCCCTTTTTTTTAACAATGTGTTTTAGAGCAGGGTGAGAGATCACTAACGCACTTATCTGCCAGCAGAATCACTTTTTTTTCTTGTTTTTTTTCTGGACAAATATGGCTTTTGCAGTATTGCCTTGAAAAAAATATTTTATTTTCTATACAATATAATTTAAAAATAATGTAAAATGTAACAAACAAAAAAAACTAGAAAATAGCAGAAAAGTAAGAGCTAAGGGAAGAAGAGGGGACAAGTTAATTGGGGCTGGTTAGGATTAAGTGGTAAAGTGGACCTTTTTCCCTCTTGGACTAAAAATCCCATCAACGTGCAGCTCTGCATGCTGATATGAAATCATCTTACATTCATTAGGTAAACAAACATATTTTTCTTTAACTTACAATTTCTTGTTTTCCACTTCCTGGTTTGCTTTGGCAAAAATGAGGTAATTGCGCATAAGCGTTGCATCCTGGGAAGGTTTCATCAGCGGAGCATTGCTGGGAAATCTCATCTATAATCTCACGAGATCTCAGGGAAAGGCATTTTCCTCCCCTGAGATGATGCATGGTCACATGTCCTAGCCACCTGTGCCAGAGTTCCAGGAAGTAAAGGGATATATAGTAACCTGCCCTTTGTAAAAATGGCCACTGTGAGAAGACTGGGGAGGAAAAGAAAGATAAGGTATGCAAAGAATAAAAAAAAAACTGCAATTTTCTAGAAGTATCTGTTTGTAGATTGTCATCACTAAACATTTCTAAAGGTGTATTTGTTGTTATTTTGAAGATATGGGTAAAGTTCCTGTTTATCAAGGGTTAAGAGAAACTGCAACTGTAGAGAAAAAAATTTGTTCTATTATTTGTCCCATTTAAAATGATCTTAAAATGATGATTCTGGTACAAACTACAAAGCAATGCAAAGTTATTTACAAATGATGTTAGCTGCAGCTCTAGTTGCATTTCTTAAAAAGAAGTGTGCTGAGGTTTGTAAGTGTCTGATAAATTCCCACTTGTGGCACATTGGCGAAAATGTATTTTGTCAGTAAAAGGACCAAGGCATATGTGTGCCGTGTATACAGTGAGTAGGCTCACATTTTATTTAATCATGCCCCTCCTAAGCCCCTCCCACTGTTAGCACAATTTGGCTACAGCCACCATTCAGCGCATTGAGATCATTTAGGTGAAGTACATATCCCCTAACCATACCCCTTAAAGCAATTTAACCACACCAAATGTTTAAAATTAGTCATGCCCAATTTTTAAACTTCATAGACAGTGTCCACTTCTTGCCCTGTGGCAGCGGGTAAGAGCAAATACGAAGATGGGCAGGAAGGCTGTCAAAATTGCAAAAAGAAGGCTTGTGTTTAGCAGACCCGACACTGCAATGAGGACTTTATATGGATAATTTAAACTTTCTCTGTCTCTTTCTGTCCCTGGGCGGCGTTGCTGTTTTGCCTAGGGCAGCAGCATTTGTAAATACACCGCTGCCCTCACCATTATATAAACTTACACTCTATCATGTCTGCTCCCGGAGAGATCACACTTCCATGACCACCGTTCATGACAGACCAATCCTTCTCCATGTTTACATTGTAATTTGGTGAATGTAGCTTGTCAGAAAAGAACCACAGGGTTTTTTTGGTAAAAGTATAGGAAGAGCATAAAAATAACTTTAAGAACAGTGTTATTTTTTCGTTCTTAGTCTTTACAACCATATGAGGCAAAGCAACAATGTATCCCCCTCTCCCAAGCAGCACATGTTCCCCATTTCTTTGTTTCCTTGGCCACTCTATTCAGCCACCAGGAAAGAAGGAAATACCGGAGACTTCCCGGTATAGGAGAGCATGTGACCAACATGTGACAGCGCTGGTGGTCCATAAACATTAATGACAGTAATCTCTAGCCATTTTTACCCAGATCTGACAAGTCCCCATTTGCACATGTGAATAGATCTTCTTCTCTATGGTTCGTCAACACTGCCTGGGGAGCATGGAAGGTATTTCACCTGACTGATTTCAAGTAAGGAAACAGTATTTGTGTTTTATGCATTTTTTTTTTATTAGAAATAGAAATAGGAGCAGCAGATGGGAGCTTTTTGGTGCAGTTCTACTAGAGAACTGCAATTATGGAGCTGTCCTCGGCCATCGGTGAGCACCTCTTCTCTAGAGGTGAAGTAGTGGCACAGCTTTGCGGTTAGACTGATATGATAGCACTGTCTTCTTCATTTTGGCAATGCATGAGCTTGCTGGCCCAATATCGACAATGGCCTTGTCCAGTTCCATCATGCTAAGACTGTTGCTCCTTTGTATAATAGAAATGATGGCACTGTCCTCCAGGAGTACTGAGGTAACCGTTTTCTCTTGTTGTAGAGCTGGTAATACGGATAGCGGAGCCGCCGATAACAATGCAAAACCTTGATTAGATGGTTTTGCTGTGCTGGAGGATGTTTTTTTTTCTTCCCTGTAAAATAATACAAAATGACTGCTTACATCGTTTGCGCGGGGGCCTTTTCCTCATACGCTGCCTGGTCCAGCCGAAATTCATGGTGCCCAGAAATATGTTAGCCCAGCTTCCAGAATAGTGAAATCATGGCAAACATCCCGAGGAGGGCTGGTTCTGGTGGTGCCAGCAGGGTCCATGTCAGGGCTGGTTGTGGTGGTGCCATCAGCGTCTGTGTCACGGCTGGTTCCGGTGTTTCCAGAAGACTGCATGTCAGGGCTGGTTCTGGTGTGTCCAGCAGGCTGCATGTCAGGGCTGGTTCCGGGGTTTCCAGCAGGGTGCATGTCAGGGCGGGCTCTAGTGGTGGCAGCATGGTGATTATGAGGGGTGGTTCTGGAGGTGAACTTTCAATGTCAACCTCCATTTTTTTCAATATCGACAATGGCCTTGTCCAGTTCCTTCATGCTAAGACTGTTGCTCCTTTGTATAATAGAAATGATGGCACTGTCCTCCAGGAGTACTGAGGTAACCGTTTTCTCTTGTTGTAGAGCTGGTAATACGGATAGCGGAGCCGCCGATAACAATGCAAAACCTTGATTAGATGGTTTTGCTGTGCTGGAGGATATTTTCTTTCTTCCCTGTAAAATAAAAAGTACCCAGATTCAAAAAAAAATTCATGGTACCCAGAAATATGTTAGCCAGCTTCCAGAATAGTGAAGTTATGGCAAACATCCCGAGGAGGGCTAGTTCTGGTGGTGCCAGCAGACAGCATGCCAGGGCTGGTTGTGGTGCTGCCATCAGCATCTGTGTCACGGCTGGTTCCGGGGTTTCCAGCAGGGTGCATGTCAGGGCCTGTTCTAGTGGTGGCAGCATGGTGATTATGAGGGGTGGTTCTAAACGTGAACTATCAATGTCAATCTCCATTTTCTCCACCTCCTCGGCCCTTTCAAACATCCGAGTGGTGACATTCTCGGATGTAATGTGCACATTCAGAATGACTGCCATTCATGAGTAAAGCAGCACCAACACAAGTATCAGCCGTTGATACATTCTGTGAAGAGAAGACACACATGATTATTAATGTTACTTTACACCTTGTGAAAGGAAATTAATGGATCTTTAGTGTGGTTTTGGAAAAAAAAAAGAATTTTTAGAGAAACGAGGAGCTTAAGAAATTTCAACTTTTCACCATGATCTATGCGCCTGCTTTCTGTGCAGCGTAAGAGCGGCCCATGTCTTTATCCATAATGGTATATTGTGGGGAACAGATATTTACAATTCAGGCACATGTAATATAACCAATAAAAATATTGGGTCAAATGATGTGTGATGCAAAAGACTCAGTTCCCAAATCTTGAACACAAGAATAAGGATTATTCTTTTAGTCATGTGACTCTTCAAATATCAGATCTGAGCTCAAAATAACTGTCATATTTTAGAAAACAAGTCTCCTTATCCTGGTGTGTTGGTGTGTGACTTTGGTGCCACCATAATGATTCTGAAGCCTTACTAAAGCACTGCTTACAATGACGGGTCATAAAACATTCTAGATGTATAAGGATAATATAGAAACATGTAGAAATTTTGCCTGAATGTGCAGAATCAACACAGGTATGAATCAGCTAAAGATCGGGTATGAAATACGCAATCCAATATCGCACTTTCTGCAAGAGAAAGCAAAGACTTTTCTCCAACCTCAGAGAAGTCAGCAAACTGGCTCTGCCCTCCCAAACACCTGCTTTTAAAATGCACTAAAATTAATATTAGTAAACACAAAAACAATAGAATACACAATACACAAAAAAGGGTAAATAGAGTAAATAGAGAGCAAGCCTGTCAAGCCTTAACCACTTGCTGACCGGGGTGTTTATACTCCCTTCCTGGCCAGGCCATTTTTCAGTATTCAGCGCTGCGGTACTTTGACTGACATTTATTCCGTCTAGCAATGCTGTACTGAAATGAATTTTGTACCATTTTTTGCGAACACATAGAGCTTTCTTTTGGTGGTATTTAATATAATTTTTTTACTATATAATGAAAAAAGTACCGAAAATTTTGAAAAAATCCTGTCCTACGTTTTGTTATAAAATATTTATTATTACCCAAATTTTGGGTGAAATATAAAAGACGGGGTCACGTTGGGTAAATAGACACCAAACATGTCAAGTTTTAAAATTGCGTGCGCCCACGAACTCGCAAAAAAAACCTACTATACCCAAAATTGGCCATAGGCAACGTTTTAAAAGATTTTATCGCTCATCCTTTTAGTGTTATCAGTGATTTATAGCTCTAGAATTATTGCTCTCACTGCGACATTCGCGGCGATATGTAACATGTGCAGCGCAATGGATGCAATCGTCGTTTTCGCACGTAGGCGCACTCGACGCATGTTTGCAAGTATATGTGGGGGGCGGGGGACTATTGTTTTTTAATTGCTTTTATATGTGACTTTTAACTATTTCTTTTTGTAACTTTAATTTTTGTAAACTTTTTTTCACTCAACTTTATTGCTATCACATAGGGGACTAACAAGCCCCCTATGTGATAGCCAATTTGCAGTGACAGGTCATCTTTATGGAGACATCAGCAGTATTTAAGACCCTAATGTCACCTAGGGACCCCCAGAGAACCTGATGAAGCAGAGATTTGCTTCACCAGCTTCTCTCTGGCTTCTGTACCGGTGAGTGACAGAGGAATGCGGAAGTGATGTAATACACGTCACTTCCCGCATTCCGAGGAGATCAAATGGAGATCATGTACTGATTTCTGTTTGATCTCCGGTCGTAGAGCTGCTGTGCTGGTCCCAGGCTCAAAGCAGGCACAGCGGAGCTCGGAATCGCCAGCAGCGGCTTCAACAGAGGGAGGGGCCACACACCCGCACACATAATACAAGCGATCGGGCGTCTCTACGCCCGAACGCTTGTATGTAAACAGCCATTGCTGGCTGTTTACATTCCAAGCCGATTTCCCGCTCATGTGCGCCACCTAGTGGGCGGGCACGAGCGTGGCGGGATGGGACATCTAAAAACACCAACCAACATCCAAGAAGCTGCTGTCCAGCCATTTAATTACAATGACCGAACAGCAGGTGATCAGTTTAAAGTTAACAGCGAATGATGGGCCTAGAGTTATTATTCTTATTCCAGCGTTCACCTAACATAACTAGCACATGTTGTGCATTGCTGTCTACGTACACGTGCACACCCTACATGTGCCATTGCATTCATGTGTGTGCGTGGCTTTATGGGGTTGCTTTTAAAATATGATTTTGTTATCTTTTTTATAATTGTAATGCAGTTCATTTTATTAACTGAATTCAATAATAAACTAACCATATCATAGTTTCAAATCATTTCAAAAATTATAAAATGATCATCGCTATGAAGCCATGTGTATGGACATTATTAAAATAAAAATGCAAGGGGCCAATAACATTTTTCAGGGTCATGAGGACAATTTAATTCTTGTAATCCTCATACAATATTGTTTCTTGTTTTAGCCAAAGTTGACACTTTTTTTTTACATCCTCAAAGTAAAAAAATTCACCCGACTCAAACCTTTGCAATAGCACAGACATCTATCTCTGATACGTAAAAGCCCCTCCTAAGTAATAGCAGAAACCTCACCCTTCTACCTTTCACATTTCTCATTGTAGTAACTGCATTTCCTCCTATACCAGGAGTTCTCAACTGGCAGACCGCAGTCCGAAAAGGGACCAAGTGGCGGTTCTGTCCGGACCGCGATCGCCAAACTGCCAAGCATGAAGAAGGACGGAAGAGTATCATCTTCCATCCTCTTCAGCAACCCGTAGCCATCTCTGCCTCATGACTCCTCCCAGCTCCGCCCACTAACAGTGCTTCCCTACTCTGGCTCCCGGCTAAATAACTTAGCAGATGAGCTGATAGATAGATAGATAGATAGATAGATAGATAGATACTGACTAGTTTCTCAATCATGTCAATGCAATTTGTGCTTTTTAAATTACTCTTGTGAATAATAAATTATGATTTTTTACATACAATACTGTGAGAGCATAAAAGTTTCCTTAACCACTTGCTGACCAGGTGTTTACACCCCTTCCTGGCCAGGCCATTTTTCAGTATTCAGTGCTGCGGTACTTTGACTGACGTTTATTACGTCATGCAACGCTGTACTGAAATGAATTTTATACAATTTTTTGGGGACAGATAGAGCTTTCTTTTGGTGGTATTTAATCACCACTGGGGTTTTTATTTTTTACTATATTTCGGGAAAATTCCTGAAAATTTTGAAAAAAAATGTTTTTTTTACATTATGTTAGGAAACAATTATTATTACCCAATTATTTTGGTAAAATATAAAAGACGGGGTTACGTCGGGTAAATAGACACCAAACATGACATGCTTAAAAATTGCGCGCACCTGCGAAATCGCAAAAAACTACCATGCTTAAAATTGACCATAGGCGACGCTTTAAAAGCTTTTACAGCTCATCAGTTTAGAGTTATCAGTGATTGATGGCCCTACAATTATTGCTCTCACTCCGACGTTCGCGGCAATATGTAACATGTGCGGTGTAATGGGCGCAATAGTCGTTTTCGCAGTCATGCGCTCCTGACGCATGTTTGCATGCATGTATGTATGGGTGGGAACTGTTTAAAAAAAATTGTTTTTTAAAATTCTTTTTTATGTGTAACTTTACATTTTTTGGGGGAAACTTTAATTTTTTTTCCTATTTTTTTTGTTTCACTTAACTTTATTGCTATCAGATAGGGGGCTAAGAAACCCCCTTATGTGATAGCAAAATAAGTGAGAGGTCCTCTTTATGGAAACATCAGGGGTCTCCAAGACCCCTGTCACCTAGGACCCCCCTGAAGAAGCTGATGAAGCTCTATAGCCGGTGGATCGCTTGTATGTTAACGGACATTGCTGCCTGTTTTTAAATTGACGGCGCGCCTGAGTGGGCGGGGCTAACAGGCCGTGTATACACGGCCTGTTACATCCAGGAAGCTCCCAGCTGGCAGTATAGGTACAACGGCCGGATGGGAAGCAGTTAAAGCCCCCCCTTTCGGACCCCCGCATACCTGAAAGTGGTATCCAATACACAAGGTTATATATATATATTTACATTGGGGTGTGAAACCTTTGCTCTCTTCCTCTGTGTTGTCCAGCACACGCCCACTAATGTTATAACTAATAAAGTAAGAAATTGATTTTTTGGATTTTCATCATAAAAGTAAAACTATAACACAAAAGATATATAATACAAGAATAAAAACAAAGAAGCAAAATTAACCTCCTTGAATTTCACTTCACTAACCCTGTCCTATATAATGATATTCACAGAACACTATTATATTTGAATAGATGATTTGTCATACCAAATTTAAAAGTAAAACCACTTCTGCTGGAGCTTGTAAGTAAGGAGAGAACACTAGAGGAGAAAAAATTGAGAAATAGGGAGCAACCTCTTCAATTATGATCTGTCATTAAACAATAACAACAGGGTGATGTCATGGCCGGCTCCGCCCAGTTGTTATTTATTGGCCGGGACCTGCTAGAAGACTCTAGCAGGTATCGGACAATAGGAAATAGGTGGGCGGAGCTAGCTGTCACTATTAGCTCTGCCCAATTGTTTTTTTTTCTTTTTTAAAAAAATCTTTATTTCTTTTTTAATTGTACTATTTATTTACATTTTTAAAAGATTTTTTCAACCTTTAAAAACATTTTTTAACTCTTTTTCCGGCTTTTCTATTTTGCTTGGTACCACAGAGGTACCGAGCAGAATAGCCGAGGCAAATGCCGCCTAGCAGCATTTGGTTATTCACTCACTGCCTTTCAGCCCCTATAATAGGGGCGAACGGCAGCGAGTGAGCTGCCGGAGCTTCAATTTAGCAAATCCATATGTTGGATCAGCTGAGTCGAAGTCCGAACATGCAGAGTATTTTTTTCTCTTAAAACAATGCACCGCGCGGAAACTCTCTAAACGATATATCAAACAAAAAGTGTTTCTAAATACTGAAAACAAATACTGTACACCCCTATGAGAAAAGTCATATACTTTGTAAACTTATTCAAATAAATCAAACTCCAATAAATAATTTGATCCTAGGTGATAAGTTCACAGTGTAAATCTCTTATGAGACTTGATAAGTGCCCAATAAATCAAACAGTGCATAAGTGTTCATACACATCAATATCAAACAGTGCTCAAATGCAGATTGATGTTCATATAAATCTGTATGATATACTGTGATTGGGAACTAATGCCTCTAAGAAAATCACGGAGTATCTTCCTTCAATGATCGATCTCCTCCTATATATAATGAGAAAATAAAACGCTCACCAGAGGTTTCTGACCATGCATTCAAATGGTCATACTGCGCATTGGTGAGCGTGCTCTCCTTCAATACCGATCCTCACAGCTGTCACTTTAGATGTCGGTAATCATCTCTCCCCTCAAACACCAAACGAAATCCAAGGAGCTCCCCCACTCGATTAAACGATCCACCCCACAAAGGGAAAAGGGATACAATATAAAACAATGCACCGCGCGGAAACTCTCTAAACGATATATCAAACAAAAAGTGTTTCTAAATACTGAAAACAAATACTGTACACCCCTATGAGAAAAGTCATATACTTTGTAAACTTATTCAAATAAATCAAACTCCAATAAATAATTTGATCCTAGGTGATAAGTTCACAGTGTAAATCTCTTATGAGACTTGATAAGTGCCCAATAAATCAAACAGTGCATAAGTGTTCATACACATCAATATCAAACAGTGCTCAAATGCAGATTGATGTTCATATAAATCTGTATGATATACTGTGATTGGGAACTAATGCCTCTAAGAAAATCACGGAGTATCTTCCTTCAATGATCGATCTCCTCCTATATATAATGAGAAAATAAAACGCTCACCAGAGGTTTCTGACCATGCATTCAAATGGTCATACTGCGCATTGGTGAGCGTGCTCTCCTTCAATACCGATCCTCACAGCTGTCACTTTAGATGTCGGTAATCATCTCTCCCCTCAAACACCAAACGAAATCCAAGGAGCTCCCCCACTCGATTAAACGATCCACCCCACAAAGGGAAAAGGGATACAATAGTGTAGTATATCGAGATAAAATATTTATTAAAATGTAGTAAGGATAAAATCATCAGCAGGCTGATCAAGTGAATTTTGTCAATCCATTTTAGTTTGAGCCCCTGCGGGTTTTTACCATGGGATAATAGAAAGTGTTTAGAGAGACTATGTTTGTCAAAACCTTTTTTTGATATTAGTTATATGTTCATTAATCCTTACTTTTAGCTGCCTAGTAGTCCTACCTACATATTGGAGGCCGCATGGGCACTCCAACAAGTAGGTGACATGTGTACTTGAACAAGTAATACATTCTTTAATAGTAAAGGTTCTACCGTTCACAGATGAAGAGAATTGGTTAACTTTGATTCTGTTATTAGTAACTTCTCAGGAAGGAGTTTTGGGGGCTTACTGGAGTATCAGTGGGTCTAGCTCAGATAACTTTCTGTGCGGTACATGATCTTCTTAGGGGAGGGCTGGAAATGTTTGCCTTGGGGGCAAATGCTCAGCTGGCCTTTTCTTGGTAAGCACACTTTTCTGTATATGCTAAAAGAAGTACAGTAAAGATGAATAACAGTACTTTATGAACTGAAGAGGATTGCTGGTCTCTAACATAACTAGAAATGCACTTGTTTATAAATACAATACTAATTAAAAGGTCGTTTGCTTTAACACACAAACACATTTACCAGTTTTGTCAACTGTAGAATGGCAAAACCAGTCAAGGGCCTGTGTTGAGGGGCTTTTGTTCACATCAAAATTGGTTTTGCATGCCAATGCAAGGCTATGGGTGAGTAAAACCCATTTAATGCCGGTTTAAAAATGGATCAAAAGGAGGCGGGATACACCTGTCAATGAATTTTGAATAATCTCAAAAGCATTTAAAAACTTTAAAACATTTAAAACTTATGTCAAAGTCTGTTAATGTCAAACAGTGTAGAGGAAATACAAACTAGGGGAAGGAGGCAAAGTTTTTTGGCAGAAGAGACTATTGATTTCTTTAAATGCCCTTTCCATATATTCCTTTAGGCTTCATTAAAAGGATGGTATCACCAGTTTTAAGATGTTACTAACGCTAGTGCATTTTTCATGGGCATATATAAATAATTTTTTTAATAAAATGTATGTAAACCCTAATTATTTTTCAGTTTGGCATCATGGCTCACTATATACAGTTTTCTTAGGATAGAACTAAAGCCAAAACCTTTACTTGTTTTGGATAGGTTAAGGAGGGTTAGAACCCTCTTCTTTTTGTGTGTGTGTGTGTGTGTGTGTGTGTGTGTGTGTGTGCGCGCATTATCAGAGCCTTCTTCAAGCTTTGAGCATAGACCTGCAGATCTGGATTGTGCAATGTATGGTTTATTGAGCCTAACAGATGGGCGTTTTTATGTTCACTCAAACTTAGACCTGTGTGCCACATGTTAGTCTGGAGTTGTTTTGTCCATTGTTACACCATCACGTGCATTTGTATAATTGTTGACTCATTTGAAAGAGGGTAAATCCTCCTAAATCACAAAGTAACAAACGACTGGAGATTTCATTTGTGGCCACTTTGTAGATTACAAAATATCAATTAACCAGAGATACATTGCATGATACAAGCGTCTCTGAGAATATCACATGAATGTCTGAACTAACTGGGCTGGCTGCCAAATTGTGGATATCATGTATAATGTATATAGATCTCTGGACAGAGGGATACAAGTGTGATGCTATGCACACAATATATGTATTGAACTGCATTGCCCTTCATCTTATCACAGGAGTAAACTGCTAACAGCAAGCATAGGAGTAAACTGGTCCAGTTAACAGCCAATACATATATTTGTTTCTTTTCAATAGATGCTTTTTGTAATTAATATCTTTGGCGTCAGTAGTTGCACATTGTTAATGTACTTGGTCGACAAATTTGTATTGAATGAATGAAAATCTATTTTGGGGTCCCGCTATAAGTTTTAACCCTGACTGTTAGTGTATGTAGGGTATTTATGTAATAGTTTTTTTCATGTATTTTGCATGCAAAAAATGTTTTTGGTTATAGATGTTACATAGCCGTTTCCAAAGCCCCCCCCCCCCCCCCCCCCCCTCCCTCCTCTCACCCCCCCCTTTTCTCTGTTCAACCCTTATCAGAATAAATAGAAGGAATGGGATCTGTGTGTTAGATTATAAGGCCCTTTTCAGACGGGCAATCTGATCTGATCGGAACCCCAATGTTAATGTTAGTCTATGGTCAGCAGGATCTTAACGGACGTGTGTTCCATTGTGAGGGACCTGATTATGAAGGATCGGGGTAATTTGATGTAACTGGACACATGTCTATTTACCTCTAACTCCCTATAGTCCTAACATGGGTATGGTAAGTTCAGTTCTCTGATAAAGAACAAAAATTGGATGGACATGGATGTCACAACAGTGGGTGCAAATTAATCCTTGCTGGAACGGTTTACACATTGAGCATTATGCTACCATTCACTCTGTACAACTACAGAACTCATATAGTCCTCTGTGAGACACATGTGATCTGCTGCAGGCAGGAGGTGATGTTCAATCCAATGACAGCCACCACCACCCACAGTTGTTCGCATGTGGTTGCACAGGCTGCAATGACCTGTGAAGGACTGCACCTGTGTCAAGGTGCGGTCGGTACAGGTAATTGCAGACTGTGTGATTACATGCAAACAGACCATGAACAGCTGTCATTGTATTGTCCCACCCACAGCGGATCGCATATGTCTCACAGAGAAATTCAAAAGACTCATGTGATCAGCCCCATTCACAGTGTGAATGGCACCTAAGCGAAAATATGATGGTTTTTTGGCTGCATTGTGACACCTTCCCCTTCACAATAATGCAGGAGAGATTTACTCCAAGAAGTCTGCTCTTCTGCGCCCCTATTCTACATGTATTCTGTCTGGTTCAGCATGAGAAGATGTCCAGAGATTGGAGCACTCAAGGATTATAAAAATAGCAGTGTTTGATAATAAGATGATCACTTATTATATAACACTGCTAATTGCTTCCAAAAATCTTTGAGTGCTGCAACAACTGGATTTCTTCTGTTTTAGGTTGTTCAGGTCAGCCTCTCTTTCTAGTAGCACCGACCACAACTTTTTTATTCAGTTTGTCTCAGTCATTGGACTATGTGTGAACAAACTTATCTTTTAGAGGATATGTCACTCCAACAAGCAGTTTTGTCATACACCACAGATATGTCAACCCAGAGAAAGACTTATCAGGGTGATCAAGTATTATTGTTATATTGATGGTACTAGCAATATTGTTGATATTTTTAAAATATAAACTCTGCCCCTAACAAACATCTAGAATTTAGTGGTGAACCAAGGTAAGTGGTACTCATGGTGGACTCTAGCCACCCTGCAGAATAAGTCCCATGAGGCAGTTCAAGACTCTGACAGCCACAGGCATGACTCCCAGAGCATGCAGAGATGATGGTGGGATTTGTAGTTTCACCATAGCTGGAGTCTCAAGGTTGCCTACCACTGGTCTATCATAACCACATTCATAAAAAAAAATCCATGTCGTCACTGCCACTCACCAACAAAATCTCCATATGCATGATATCCTTCATTATGGAGGCCCATGCTGACAAGGAGGAAAACTAGGACCAAGAATGAAAGACAAACGAAAATCAAAGAAGTATATAACCAAGATCATATGATCATTAACCCCTTCGTGACTGACGACGTACAGTGTACGTCGCCAGCATCGGGGCTGTTTAAACAGACTCCCGGCGACTTTTGCCGCAGGGAGTCTGTTTAAATTTGTAGAGCCGACTGTCGGCTTTACAACAGAAGCGATCCTGGCGACTTACCTGTCACCAGGTACAAATGTCCAAGGACCTGTAGCACTCCTTACCGGACTTCCCATGTGGAGATGTGGGTGCTCGCAATGACTACGGATGGCGCCGCATCAGATATAATCGTTGGATATGGATGTCACCAGCACTCCAGAAACGACAAAATAACAAATGTCCCGAAGAAGGGGCCGCCCCCCCCCGCCGGACCCCCCCGTCGTGCTTCCCGGGCTCCGTTGCCCCTCCTACGGGCCCGGGACCGGCGTCCTTGGTGTCCGCGGGGAGCTGGGGAGGAGGTCTACGAACTTCCGTTCATCGATCCCCTCCCTGTTCTATGGGACCGGGAGCTATGCAGATTGCATGGCTTCCTCAGGAGATGCAATCTCCTGAGGAAGCCAAGTTTTGCCACAAAGTGGCTTCCTCAGGAGGACTTCAATCCTAGAAGACTAGTTAATTTACAATAAATCAATATCCATATTGATTAAGAACAATCAGACATTCAATATACAAAAAAGGAAATGACATAAAAGCTAAAAATAAATAAAGAGAGACCTGCAACTTGTTATGAACCAGCCAATGAAGAGTGAGCCAAATGGCAACAGAGGCCAGAACCTCAGACCTCTGATACTAGGAAGAGGGCCGTGGAGGGAAGCAGGCAGCGAAAGAGGGAGGAGGTAAAGGAAGGAGAGGGGAACAAACCATATTCCAAATCTCCAGTGATACAACTAAAAAAAGAAAAATATAAATGTGCATGTAATATATATGATATAAAGAAACACATAGGCTGTTGATTATTCTATTGTATTGTTTAAACTTGTACATACATTATTTATTTCAAATTAGTAATATAGTTGTAATAAAAGTAAAAGAAGTAAAAAAAAAACACATACATAAGTGATGGAAAAAGTTAGTAGATAAACGTATCTTTCCCCTAGCTTCTGTTCTGCAATGGGTGAGGTCACTATCCTTCGGGTAAGATTACAGGGAATGCTGAGTATCAAAATCTTACCAGATGTTGCTCCAGCACAGTGGAACAGTGCATTCTCGTAAGATTTCAGATATGCATTTCCCAAGATCTTGTGAGAGGAAGCATAAAATCACCCTCATCTAGGTACCACAGGCATAAGACGGGGATAAGGTAAGTATATTTATAGGTTTTTTCTTAAATCAAAGCAACTATTTATGCTGGATAGAAAGCCCACACCAATTAAGTGGACCAAAAATAAGGTAAGTAGATAGCAGCTGCTGGGGCTAGCATTAAAATGCACCTGTCCCATTGCCCTGCATGTACTTTTAATCTGTTTTATTTTGTTTCACCTAATGCCAGATCTAAAGTAAGATCTCCATCAAGGTCAGCCTCCGATTCTGAATCTATCAGTTCAGAATATGATTCATACCAGAGGAAAATCCACACAAGGAATCAAGCAGACCATCAAACGCAACCAAAGGGATGCACAGGAGTGAGAAGTGCAAGCAGAATACTGAGAATGAAAATAGTGATCAAGCTGCAGATGCCCACACGGCTAAGGCTTCCAAATCAAGTTGCACGCATTCATAATGGCTTCCTCCTCCTTGTGTAATCACTACCAACCCTGACCTCTGCCTTGGTCCAGAAATCATGTATCTCTGCTCTGGTACCTTGCTCCAGTTGTCAATCTGTAACTGACAGGCATTATACAATTCTAAAAAACTGATGTATTGATCGATGGCTATCAAGTTAAAAAAAACTCTACTGTTGCTATGATTGGCAAAATGTTTGTGAAATAAAGGGACAAAATCCAAATTTGCTAAACACTATTTTTTTAAATTATTTACATTAATTTGAAGACTACTGCTAATGGGTGAAGACACATGTAAAAATAATTAACAAAGCCAACTTAAAGTGTAATATATTGCAACTTACCAGTCCTTAGATGTGCAGGCTGCATTAGTTTTCTTCTCCAGGTTTTATTTTCACCTGGTGATCCTGCCAGTAACACACTTCCTGTTCCAGGGTGACAATGCTCACTTACTGCACCGTTTCTATAGAGGGGTAGCACTGTCAGGACAGGACTACAAAACATTCTGTAGTACACCGAGAGAGCTGGGATCTATGCTTGCACTTATTAAACAGATATTTTAAAAAATGCTTTCAATAGTATATTTAGCAGACCAAGGGGAGCAAATAGAATTTCACTGTTAGGGTTTACATACACTTAAGCTTAGAAGAATGATGGTATTAGTTACATTGAATAGAAAATTGGTTAGATTGGTTTGGTTTTTCATTGCCATCTTCCTCCACTGTAAGATAATATAATTGGCTGAAATAATTATGTTGTGATAGGGGAGGTAAAATGCAACAACATTTAAAATGTTCATACCAAAATATGTAATAGAGGAAATCCAACAAGAACAGGGGAAGAATCCAGAGGTTGAAACTGAACACCAAAAATATAAACAATAACAAAAACAAACAATAAAAACTAACACATAGAGGTGCTCTGTGGTCGTCGAGAAGCCAAAATATGTTGTGATGCAAGTAACATAATATAAAATCATTGAAGAGGTTTGTAATAAACTGAACAAAGTGTTCAGAAATGGTACAACAGTTTCCATTGACAGACAATGCATCATCAGTCTATAACACCTGTAATATATTCTGATAACATGTAATGGTCTATTGCAAAATCAACCACATATATGTCCCGGGTATGGATGTAAAAGGCTGCCCAAAACATATAGGCACTGGAGGCCACATGGCAAGTTGTCAGGCTATGACTGGAGCCCAGTCATTGTCCCCTTTGAACTTGGTAAGTCCTTTGCATACTGTAGTGTAGTGTGCTTGCACTTTGGGTTAAAAGGTATATGAAGAATGTTAGGAGTCCAGTTGCAGTTCCTGGTGCCCTTCCCTGCACCTAATAAACTGTAGCATGGCGCAGCCCACGTTGGTGTGCAGCACAGCATCCATGGAGCCCTGATCACCCTCCTCATAGGTAACGTGTGATACACAGTACATTGCACATGGTGTGCTGATAGCTACAGTTCACAGATGCAAAGTGAGATGCCTTGCAATAGTCAGTTCACAACCCATGAAGCAATATAATGCATATGCTGTGTGCTTGGTATAATACTAAAGTCCATACTTGGTCAACTGCAGATATATGCCACTAAGGGTACTGAAATTCAATATCCATAGTGGCATATATGAGTCTATATATGAATACAATTTAATCAATATGACTTCCACAGCCTTAGATGAGCACCAGCTTGTTTAAAGAGGAACTTCAGGAATGTAAAAAGTTAACCCTTGAAGTGGGGATACCCCTGGTATAGGAACTTCTTTGCACTGTGTTGGCAAATGCTTCTAAAGCAGAAATATTATAGGTTGTATTGCATGCAAGATTTTTAAGATTCATTGTACCTACAGTCAGCAATATTCAAGTCAGGAAATCATGAGGGCCATTCTTACAGCTTCATCTATCTTCAGAGTAATTACAAATAACTCCATTTGCATTTGGGCTACCCTGCACTGAAAGTGTTAACTGCTCATTTATGTCTAGGTAGCTGTATAAAGGACTGTTACTTACCTGATCCCCGCTCCGTCATCTCTCTCTCCCTTATGCTCCAGTTTGTGGACTGTCCCTTGGTGTCCTCTCGTGGGCTATGGGCCCTACATTATATATAATGATGCTAGCAGGCCTCCATCCACCAGAGTGTAGGGAAGAAGACACTGCAGGAGTGAAGATCAGGTAAGTAAAAGTCTTTTACATAGCTACCTAGATATAAATGACCAGTTAACCCTTTCAGTGCAGAGATAGCCCCACTGCAAGTGGTTTTTATTTCCTGGAGATAAGTTGGCCATACACCAATAGAATTTAATTAAAAGATAAAAACAAAAAACTGTTTTTGAAACACTTGTAAAATTTTCTTCTTATGGTTAATGGGGTTAAATTGTCGATGGTTTTTGATCATCGTGACGAAAAAAACAGTGGATGTTATTTTTTTTATGGGAAACTCTATTCATTCCAAAATGGAATGTTGAAACCAAAAGATATTTTAAACATTATACAAGCTTCTGATAGAATTTATTGAATATTCAGACAAGATTTTTTGTATAGCTGTTTGTATGAAAATGTACCAGTGCATGCCAGCTACAGGCGATACTAAAGCCAAAACGTTTTTAAGCTTTTTCAAATGCTGATGAAATCACTCACAATGAATGCTGCCACTTGGTGTTTGAAAGTTTGTTTCCTGCAGAATCAGCTGGTCCCCTGAGCACTAGTTGTGATATCCTGTGTTAGGGTGGCTCCTTTCCCCTTGCAGAGTGCTATGCAGTCACTCTTGTGTGTGCTAGTAAGCTGTGTATGTCTCCACAGACACAGCAAGGCAAAACACACCCGTGCTAACTGTTCATACTTCCTACTTCCTCCCTTTTCTAAGCTAGTAGATGAACAGCTACTGGAGACTGCTCTGTACCTTGTGATCTTGTACTGGGCAGGAAGTTCATGGACGTTGAGCTGAGACAGCTGGAGCCAACTGATGGGAACATGACAGCTGTAACTGTTTGGGCAAAAGTGTAAAGATATACTTTGCTGGGCAATGTATATTTGTTTGATCTGGATTCATTATTGAACAAAGTTTTAGATTTGAATTCTACTATAAAGTAATTCATGGTTAGCTTTTAGGTGTAATTAGATCATTTTCATGATGGAATATCAAACCTTATTTCAGCTTTAGGTGACAGTGGTAAATTAGTCTCCAGAATGTAATATATTAGCTTGCCTTTACCCTCCAATACTTTCTGTGCCACTGGCTGCCAGAAAACCCCAAAGCAGAATTGATCTTCTACAATGCTTAACAGCTGGCAAGATGCTGTTTTCCTCAAAAAAAAAATATTTTTGTTATTAAACACACTATTCAAAATGTTACTATTGTAGCCAAATGGATCAATGTCTGATGCATCAGACCACATTCACTTGGTTCCAAAATGCTTCTGGCTAATCTAAATATTGTATCCAATATTTCAGACCTTGACTTTTGTGATATGATCACAGGTAATCCTTCTTTCTGATGTATCATCTACACAGATCACATTTCAAAAAGAATTGCTGCACAGCGGGTTGATGCATCAATATTCCCATGACAGCAAATCCTTCCTGCAGGTCTTTTGCAGGGATGTGTGGCTTAGGCTTAGCATACTTAAACAGTAGAAAAGCATCTCTGTCTGAGAATCTTATTGGTTTTCCAGATTTTGCCTTAAAGCTGGACACAAAAACATTCATTAAAATATATTCCTCTATTCCTCAATAGACACGGAAAATAAATCATATTGTGTGTACCAAATGCCTTTACAAAAGCACCTAATCACTGTGTTACTCATAATCAGTGCAGAGAGCAAAGCTGTGACAGGGACCCACCAGGAGAGGGGTGGAGAGAAGACCAGTCCCCCTGCATAAGGAGATAGTGCAGCAGTGATTGTTCTTTATTACAGCAGGCTCCTGCACAGATGCAAAGTTTCACAATAGATCATTGGAAGAAATACACAAAACACACCACGATTCAAGAAGGAATCACATGCCTCTTGTATTTGCTAACCCCGGAATTTAACTCTTAAAGCATATCTAAACTCACAAACAATTATACGATATTGCAGTTTACCAGACTTTAGATGTGGAGGATGCCTTTATTATCAGGATATTTGTACTTTATTTTTACACACTTCTTGTCCCTGGGTGGATACATTTATTTCTTCACTGCATCTATAGAGACACCCATAGTTCTCATCCAGGCTGGACTACGAATATGTACCTTGTTCATCTTCATTTACAGGAAGGCTGATGGAATTAGTGGTCTTACATTTTGTTTTCTTCATTGCAGCTTACAGGAAGTGACAAGGACATAACATTTCTAAAGAGGTCAACAGGTATTTTCTGTACTTGCTGCAAACATCTTTTATATATATATATATACATATAC
>NW_017306673.1:138821-186445 GCF_000935625.1 Nanorana parkeri | reverse complement strand
TATATATATATATAGCCTTTTGTTTTGGTATAATTTCATTTCCTATTTCTTTCCAGCAGAACAGAGCATGCAGAATTGCTTTCCAAGCCACTTGTATAGTGACTGCAAATGGAGGTGCCATGCAGCCCCCCTCTTCTGATGCTTGTGTATGCACTATAACAGGTCTATTGATAGTGGAAAGTGAATAGCGCTGTCTGACACTGCAATGTTTACTTCACGCTTTACCTGCATTTTAACAGTAATTCCTAAAATATAGAGCATTCTATGGAGTCTACATGGGGTCCCACAAAGTTTTCTCTGCAGAGAGATTTCCATGTTTGAGGCCGATAGAATGACTTTGACAGGTCACATGAGCAGGCTCGCTTTTTGGTGCTACGTATACTGCTGCAGGGTTCCGAGACTGTGGTTTATAAAAGTGTGGGTTCTGCTGCTTTATGACAGGTACCCTAAGAGTTTAGTACTTTGTATGGGTCATCACAGGTCTGGAGAAACATTACAATTTGCTAAATGTTAACTTTAGGAACAGGAAAAGACATAATTTTTGCTAGAAAAAAAAAGTTTTTTATTTTTTATTTTATAGAGAAGTGACTTTGTTCTGTAGGGATATTGTACAATAGGGGGTTACAACACTGCAAAAAGTTCAAGATGGGATTTTGCTAGAATTACAAATAATGGTCAAAGTCAAAGTTAAATAGCTTTATTTTACAGAAATAGTTACCGTGGTTCTGTAGTCATGTATAGTGTATTCTACATTTAAGAAATGATGAAAAATATTTCACATGGTACAATTAGGACAAACCAAGTGCAGTTTAAAAAATTAACATATAAAATATGGCATGTAGTAAAGACAGTAGAGAACATTAGGGTAGCATTGTAATAGTACTTTCCTGCATCTGCTTTTGTTGCAGTACACAAAGTAGATTAAAACAAATCCTCCTATATTATAAAAAAAAAAACATTTGGGCCTATCTTTTCAGTCCTTGGCAAGATATAGAAATGCAGCATTTTGGAAAAATCGTTTTACCAGCGCAGAGTTCCTCAGGGTATGTGACGCATAACGCTGTCGGTACACACTGTCACTTTGGGTGCTATAAAGCACAGCTTAGAATTTAAAAAAAAACCAGACTGGACTTGTAGGGACACTTCTGGTTTACAATCTAAAATGCAGACCTGTGTGGCATCTGTCACAAGGTTAAGTAAACCCGTCATGATGGAAATATGGTGCTGAAAAATCTTTTAAATAAATACTTACGGGGTTATTCACAAAAGGGTGAAGAGTTTGGAGAAGGCAGGAGAAGTGAACAATCTAGGACAACATCGCTGATTTGGAAACATTCTCCAATTCAGCTCACTTTCCAGTTCAGCTATGTTGTCCTAGATTGTTCACTTCTCCTGCCTTCTCCAAACTCTTCACTCTTTTGTGAATAACCCTGATAATTTTCTGGTTGTCATCCAATGGCTTTACTACCTTACTGAGTCACTGATCCTGAACTAATAGCTGGGTCAGGCCTTCTAACTTCACTTCACATATTGAAACCATAAGATAAGCATGACACTCAGGCTTAGGGCCTGTGTTGATGGCATCAGTTTGTCATGTTCCTGAGATCGTTCAAAGTTTATCATCAGGTACATTTGAACTGCATTTGCTCTCCTTCTGACCTGCTTAAAGCAGGTTTCACATTCCTTGTATGGGGACGCAAAACCTGCTTGTAGCAAACAAAAGCCCATCCACACAGGCCCTTAAAGTGTAACTCTACTTTTGCATGCTTAATTGGGAAAACATCTACTTTATATTTGGTATATGTTCCTGTTCCTAGCAGATTTCATTATCAGTTGTAAACTAGATTTGAACACTGTCTGCCCTAACAAAGGGTTAAACCCATTAGGACATTGTGTGTTATTGAGAGGAAGCTAAGTCAGAGCTCATCAGGAACTGGCCCAAATTTGCACCGTGTATACCCGACATTAGTCTGATACTATAGTTTCACTCTCAGTAGCTTGGAATATGCACAAAGGCCTTCCCCAAAGAAACATCTAAAAGGTAAGAAATATCTTTTTAAAACATGTTTTTCGTTATGTTTTGTAAATAGGAACACAGAACAAACATAGTCCCATAGGCTTTTCTCAAATTTGACTGCGAAAGTGGAACTACTCTTTAAAGTGTCAGTAAACCCATTTCAGCGAGTTCATATATAGTATCAGCTAATCTAACAATGGAAGCAATAGTCTATAGCTCACATAATATTGATGCTAAATACCTTTTATACTGTGGTCACGTGGCCTATTGTACTTGCCCTGCACCGTACTATAAGATATGGGGGAGGAGCAAGCAGCTAACCTCTGACCCTGTCTGCAGATATCACTGCAGGGTGTTTGTTTTTCTGTAGCCACACAGAGCTGCCCCGCAATCCAACGAAGATGATTATGTGGGCTGGAGGGTGGGGAGGAAGCAGATGTCATTTAAGCTGCTGGAACCGCCCTGCAAGCCGACGTGAAGAACCACGGGGTGGGGGTGGCTTCCAGAGAAGAAACTAAAAAGCGAATGGCTTCTTAATGGGGAGATGGTGGAGCATTGAGTAACAGCAACAGCCAGAGAATCGGCTGCCATAGTGTTGTCACTGACTATAGGGAAGTCCATACAAATGGCAGGATCAGCCAATTATTTACTTGTAATGAAAAGCTACATGATAGAAAGCGCCTGCAGAGAGGAAGAGATCATATTTTAAAGAAATATACACTAAGGAAAATTTGGGGTTTACAGACACTTTTTAGTGTATTAGTGCATTTGTAGCAATACAGTTGAGAACTGTCCATGATACTTTTTTCTATTTGTGCTAACAGTTATTTTTTAAGAACCAGCTTTTCGGGGACTACCCCCTTCTTGTAGGCCCAAGCAGTACTGCCACATTTCCATCTGGGCAGGTTTGCTATGGGAAAATCTCATGCTAGTGATGGTTACCAGCCACAAGAAGGAATATGATTATTTCATCAAACAGATGCATTTGTTTCTGTAGACTTTGTGGACAACAGTGTGTGGATGAAATGCTGGGGTTGATTTACTAACCTTATAAACACACCACAAACAAGTATACACCTCTGTAGTGTGTTCCCTCCCAGCATGATCTATTGGTGGAATCTAGACACCTTTGTAGTGTGTACACACCCAACAGGTGTGTTGTGCAAAGCCTTGCATGAATTGCAAGGTGATGTTGTGTAAATTAGCTCTACATTGTGTTGCTTGCGTTGATGAATGCAGGAATGTAAATGCATGAGCAAACAATTTTTGTCTAAACTGTGAAGCAGCATTACATATGCATCATGTGCATGATTTTTCCATATATGGCATTAGTGGAAATATGCTTTTAGAGACTTGCATTCCGCTATTAGAGCGGCGTGTAGCCTATGGCGCATGCTACATGACGCGCACGTACGTAAATACATACCGAAGATGGCAAGGAGAAGATAACATACAAAGATTAAAGGGGCAGCATCAGCTAATAAAGCTTAGATGTACAACTACCACAGGGTAGAAAAGGAGGTGTCACATACAGTATAGCCAGCAAAGATTTCAATCATGAGTGGCTTGATTACAGGTAGAAAAGGCCGTGACTGTGGTACATAACTAACATTTGTCAAACAAGGCACTAACCATCTGGGGTAAATTTACATAGCAATGCACAGGGAGGATCGGGCACCAAAGAAAAGTGCGAGTTCAACTTACTAAATTTGTAGTATTTTATTCTAAAATCGTGTCTGCATTTTTAAAAAACGTTTTGCATACAAGTGCATTAATGTTATTTGTTCAGAAAAGTTTTTAACTATACGAATGCCATGTATTAGCTGTAAAAATGACAGAGGTGGAGTATTCACAAGAAACTGCAAAGTGAATTTGTCTTGACTAGTAACAGAGTGCACTTATTCCGTACTTTATCTCCCTGCCTTACTTGCAAATATCCCCCATTTGCTTGGCTAAAAAGAAGTTTCATTACTTCCATGAGAATAAAGAAAATATCCTCAATTAGTGCAATGGTAGAATAGAACCAATGTCATGCAGTTACCAAGTCAGAGTACCAGACTGACCCTCAACTAACAACATTATAGTCAAGAGTCCAAGGTTAACTGTATTTGTTAGTAGAAATTATTTTAAAAAAATGTTTTTTGGAGTACTAATATCCATGCAGCAGTATGATTGTATATATCTGATAGGTGATAAATCAGATTTTAAGTAAACTATCCACCTTACTTTGTTTTACAAACAAGCATAGCAGAAGAATAAGACAAGCAAAAAACATATATACTGTTTATATATTTACATATATAAGAGTTGTTCAGGATAAATACAAATTTGACCCCTGCTCCCCACACCGGACAGTCCCATTTCTCTGCGACTGCAGAACCGAAAACAGTAAAAATGGCCCCATTGCTTCATACCAGGGTTGCAGAGATGGACCTCTTTGGGGTTGTTTTACTAAAGGCAAATAAGCTGTTCGCTTAGCAAGGGAATTTTCCCTGAGCTTAGTTAATGAGGTGAACCTCTGTTGACTTCCATCATCCAATCATGTGCAAGCAAAAAAACTGTTTTTTTTCTTCTGCCCATGATTGGGTACTCTTTGCAAAGAAAAAATGTCACCATATTTAATGAGCTAAGGGGTAATTCCCTTGAAAAGTTAAAGAGACACTAAACTCAGGTGTCAGGTGACACTAAACTCAGTTAAATATTAAAATTGCATTCAATGTATCTTATTTGTGTATCACTCGGCTGTAGATCCTCAAATCATCTCTGAATTGGTGCTGACACTGTCCTTCCTGCTGGAGAGTGGCTAATTTTGTTCCCCATGGTCCCTTGGTTGTATTGTAAAGTAGCCACCACTCCAAGCTCACTCCTGTGATGGACTACAATCTCACGTTTAGTTTACTCATTTGTATTCAGATTGTAGTCCATCAAAGGAGTGAGCTTGGAGTGGTGGCTACTTTACAATACAACCAAGGGACCATGGGGAACAAAATTAGCCACTCTCCAGCAGGAAGGACAGTGTCAGCACCAATTCAGAGATGATTTGAGGATCTACAGTCGAGTGATACACAAATAAGATACATTTTTGTTAATAATTAAGGTACGTGAATGCATTTTTAAGGTTTAACTGAGTTTACTGTCACTTTAAAATTCCCATGCAAAGTAAAAATCCTATTTGCCTTTAGTAAATCAACCCCTTTGCGCTACTTTAAAGACTGGTTTCATTTCGATCTATCCTGAACAAAAATTTAAAAAATACAAAATAAAAACTTTTAAAAAATAGTGCCTTTGGCATTCAGGCGAATTCTGTATTGTAAATAATAGCCAATACATTTTAATGTACAGTTTCTGAATGCAAAATATTTTTGATAAGTGCCTAATGTATTGTATTTTGTGGTGTCTTAGCTATTTTAAATGTAGGCATCAAGCTTATCTGACAGCTCCAGTGTAATGCATATCTAGTATTTCACACTCACAAAGTGTTTAAGGTGTTTCTTTAGTTTAAAGGTACAAATACGCTTCATAAGTAAAAAATAAAAGGAAGCACCATTCTAACTGCACACTCTAAACTTAGGAATACATGGTTAGTTATTAAATGGATTGCTACAGTAATATAAACCTATGTGCAACGTTTAAAGAACAAAAATAAAGATGGGGCTTCCCTTATGGGAAGCAAGTGCTATATAGTTAAGGTGTCATTTGGTCCATACAAGTCTACAACATGGGGTACCCCCTGTTTGGTCCACCAAAGTCCACTACAAAATACGGACCAGTATAACAATTTTGTAAAGCTATTCCTTTTACAGTTAGGTGACTGATGTAACATGAACTGGTCACATGTTTCCAGCGCATTCCTTGTCTCTTCTTAATGTTTTGCAAGCATGTGACGCTGCAAAGTGTTGCGCTCTCCAAAGCGCATGTGGCAGACTTCACATTGGTGAGGCCGTTCCCCAGTATGACTCAGCTGATGACGTGACAGCTCACCAATATCCCGAAACCTGCGATGGCAAATTTGGCACTGGCAAGGTTTCCCACCAAAATGAGTGTATTTATGACGTGTAAGATGGGATGTCCTCTTAAAAGCTTTGCCACAAATCTTGCATACGTGAGGCTTCTGCTGGGAATGGGCAATGCTGTGTCTTTGGAGGTAGGACAGATACTCAAATATCCGAAAGCACACTGGGCATTTATAGACCTTTCTTGGCGCTACTGATTTTGAGACATCAATATGTGTAAGGTCTGAGCTGGAATCATTGGTTGGAATATTATCTTTTGACGTTTTAGACTCTTCTACAACCACAGTGTAAGGCAGACCTTGGCTGTCAATAAGCAGAAATCTCCTGAAGGTGGAGCTTCCAGATTTTTCTTTTGGTACAGAAATGGCTAGTTCCCCTTTTGAGTCATCAGGTGGTATACGAACATATTTATCTCTTTGAATGCTGCTTACGCCAATATCATTTTGCATAAAGGTGCCACTTGCAGCAGGCAATTCCTTATACTGAATGCGTTGCTGATTGAGCATTTTCTGGTTGAATCTTTCTGCTGAGCGCATCAAAGCCTCTTGACCACTTAATTTCATTCTCTTCAATGGTTCACTTGTACCGCCCTGAAAGGGAGCATGATTAAGCCTCGCTACTCTCTTGTGGGAAGGATGGAATGGAATTCCAGGGTAAAGGCTAGAGTCTTCATCATGAACATCATCATCTTCAACTAAAATTGGTTCAGTTTTTACAGTGACTTTATCCCCAAAAACTTTACAAGCAGGATCTTTGGCATTGCTACAGTTGGAAGCACTGATCTTTACATCTTTTCTGAACACTTGTGAATATGTCTTCTCCTGTTTTGTAATAAAGGAACGAGTAATTTCCTTATTTAGTGTAGGCAGCTTTTTAAGTTCCATTTCATAAGGTGCCTTAAACTTTTGTACACTGCTTCCATAAGTGATAAGTGCTACATTTCCTCTGTGATCCAAGGAATTTGGTACTAGGTTGACCCACTTGTTTACTGAATGTTTACTGACCATGATCTTCCTGCTGTCTTCGCCATAACCTTTGTTCACTTCCCCTTGATCCAATGATATGCGGCCACACCTGTAACTGGTTCTGCCTTCGACATGTAGCAACCGGCCTTCCAGGCGTGCAGGCTCTTCCTTTGCCATTACAATGGCTGTTTTTTTTAGTCTTTCTGTAGACAAGTACTTGCTATGATTTACTTGTAAAGTCCTTGGTACAGTGACATTTTTCTGCTGGTTGAGAAATTTAAGGTTGGTTGCAGCCATTCTCCAGCTTTCAGGATCCATTCACCAAGATGTTGTATATCACACTTAAAGAGACACAAGGATTCTGTGCACCTACAGAGTAACATAATATCATTACTAAACATTTGCATATTATTATTGTATCATTGCTCAATTACATTGCTATGCGCTAAAAAGTATAAAATATCACAGTACTGTATATCAAAAGGAGTTAAAAATAAGTGATGTCTTTCACTATGGTTGGACTGTGTTCTAGTCCTGAGGGCGCAACTTGTAAATGTGCAAAGAGGTGGAATTGTGCACCTTCTGGCAAATAGAACAAGCCAGAACTACTGCAGTCTGAGTTTTGGACCTAACGTTTGCATATGTTTAGTGAAACGGTATCAATATCAGAACGAGCAATGCTGGACATTTTTAGAGATTAAACAGCTCTAAAACCTGATCAACTCAAGAGGTTTTCATCATAGGTACATGTAACATGGCTTGTACAACCCTCCAGTCTCCAGTGTCCCATCATGACAGTTTAAAGCAACATAAGAGGAAACAGACAGTTTTAGATTGGATCACCTGTTGCAATAAACTTTCCTGAAGTCTACATGGCAGCATTCATATGGTGGCAAAGGGGAACTAAACCCATCTGATTGGGGAATTTACTAAGGCTAGAGTGGACAAAAAGTGGGGTAGCTGTGCATGGCAAGCTATAACCTTAACTGAACAAGCTGAATATACAAAATGATTGGTTAGTACATATAGATTGAACTCGATGGACTTGATATTTTTTCAACCTGACTAACTATGCATAGGAAAAATAAATCTGCGCTCCTGGATATGGCTAAATTGTACTTGTATCAAAAAGCAGCTATGAAAATAAAGGAGGTGAACCGCCTTTAGATGGATAGAGTATTTGAAACACAGCGCTAGAGATGAAGTCAACAAAATATGTGTAAATATTCACAGATTGGGTTAAGTGATCAATGTATATCAATGTATAAATTATGTGTATTCGAGACAGTCATAAAAAGTAAACGAAAAAGATGGTTTGTATCAATGTGTGAACAACATGAGTGAGCAATTAACTGAAGATTAAGTGTAGCCTATGGCTAATAGATATTAATGACATTCAAACGTAAGTGAATAATCGTGATAAACTTAGATGACAAAGAATAAATAGTAAAATTAAATAATAATAAATAGATAAAGTCAGCTTCGATTAAAATTAAGTAATAGTAGATGATAGTAGATGGATGAAATCAGCTTCGATTAATGAATATAATACGGCATTACAACTTCTTTGAAAATATATAACACAGTATCAGAAAAAACGTCTCAAAAAGATGACAGTGAATAATCTGTAACAGTTTTTTCAAAAAAGCTGAAAAAAATCGAATAATTCAAGAATTGGAAGAAAAGCATTCAGCTTGTCGGACTAAGGAGATAGGAACCAACAATCATCCGTCTTCTAACTCCCCCACCCCCCCTTTTTCCTGTTCTTACATTGCCTATTTTTTTAAGATCTACTCTTCATATCGCCCATTGAACATTGCTGTCTCTGGCATCGCCTTCACTTAAAGAAACAATTCAAGATCAATATAGATCACTGAATGCTATTCTTCCAATTTTTGAATTATTCGATTTTTTTCAGCTTTTTTGAAAAAACTGTCACAGATTATTCACTGTAATCTTTTTGAGACGTTTTTTCTGATACTGTGTTATATATTTTCAATGAAGTTGTAATGCCGTATTATATTCATTAATCGAAGCTGATTTCATCCATCTACTATCATCTACTATTACTTAATCTTAATCGAAGCTGACTTTATCTATTTATTATTATTTAATTTTACTATTTATTCTTTGTCATCTAAGTTTATCACGATTATTCACTTACGTTTGAATGTCATTAATATCTATTAGCCATAGGCTACACTTAATCTTCAGTTAATTGCTCACTCATGTTGTTCACACAGTGATACAAACCATCTTTTTCGTTTACTTTTCATGACTGTTTCGAATACACATAATTTATACATTGATATACATTGATCACTTAACCCAATCTGTGAATATTTACACATATTTTGTTGACTTCATCTCTAGCGCTGTGTTTGAAATACTCTATCTGACTAACTATGCGCCTATGTAGTATGCACAGGTGCACCAGATCCTGTCTGCTCCGATTTTACTAAATCCCCCCTAGTTACATTCAAGGCATGTCTCTTCCACAGATGCCAGTGTGCTTATGTTAGCTCTCAGCCGAACCTTCAATCCCTCACATGGCTGGTGTCATAACTGCAGCACCATGGCAACTGGTGATTCAAACCAAGGCTAGGATGGCCCCTTCCTTGGCTGTAAAGGATAGGAGGGTTTAGTTCTGCTTTAAGGCCCCTTCCTCAACTCACAAGACTAGTGAAACCACATAAATGCTTAGCTGGTCCCCCACCTTCTCATGTTGTCTCTTTTATCTTCAAAACTGCAGGCCAGTGAAAGGAGAACATTGTCAGCCTTCTTATATCTTGTTTTAAAAGTTAAACTTTAAAAAGTTCAACTTCTAGTTGATTGATTTGCTGCCATGTAGTATCCAGGAAAATGGAAAGTATCAATACCTTCTTTAATTTTACTTTCCTGCTGCTCACCAATGGTAGCACTAGACCTGTTCTCATAGTTTGATCTATTTATGAGCATAAAGTGATGTGGGCTACATCCAAACATTTATATGTTATTCCCTTCAGGGCTCCTGAAGATGCAGGAAGAAGTGGAGCTTCTACCATATACAGTCATTGGTCGGTGCCAAGAAGGAAAATCCGGGTAGCTACTGGTTTTATTTTCCTTTAACCTAACTATATTAGCAGAATCAAAGAAAACCTACCACCAAATATTTATTCAAATAAAATATGTACACTAAGTGCTACCAAAACTTTGAACTGACATCCTCAGACATGGCAATATAAGAATTGCTATTATGCACATAATGGGGTCTGTTTATATTTTTTCACACAAGAGTCACACCTTTTTCAAACTGAATGTGTGAATACTGGGCAAAAGCTGTGTGAATCTTGTGTGAAACAAATTATACATAGACCCTTTTAAAAATCCAATTCAAAACAGATTAGATATTTTTTAAGTACTGTGGCAATTCTAATAGTGTTGAAGTGTATACCTGTGTCAGTCAGAGGACACTGTTTTGCTATATACAGGTGCAATCTTGCAGGATGGAAAAGGAGACGTCAATATTCAGTTCTTTTGTGGACAAACGGGCTGCTGAATTGGAAAGTATTGTTTTTCTTGTTCTGAAAAATCCAAATTTCTCCCAGGCCAAATCTGAATGTAAAAGTCCAGGGGTAGACAATTGATCATGGCATTTAGTATTCAGTCTCTCCAGTCCAGCAGCCAGCAGGAATTTATTGGAGCAAGCTCCATTGTCAACAACTAGAAAAAAACTCAAAAGTTAGGCACCAGATGTGAATTTTAAAGGAGCATTTGTTACCTTGCTCCTGGCATTTGCCCAGCCCTGCTTTACACGGAAATCAAATAAGGCACAGATTTGGATTCAATAACACTATCCTGCATACATGTGCTCTACAAAAGTCCATGGTGTCCTTCCATCAGGCCACGCTTCTTAGTCAGTTCCAGTCTAAGTTCCCTGCAGCCTACTGATATCTGAGGCCCATCTATCAATTCTGAAGCCTTCCTTTGTCACTTCTGGTTGTGGTCAACATATGTGTTCCAGGATGTTTTATATGTTCTTAAAAGGTGCATTTGAGCAGCTAAAGTAGCACCCAACTCATGTTCTCCCAGGGACACTTCAAGCAGGTAATACAGCACATGTCACCTCTGCATTGCCCCACAGAGCCCAGCTGACCTACAGCTACCCTGTGAATGAGCAAAAGGAAATAGGATAGAAGGGAGGGCAACCTGGTTAGAAGGTCAGGATCCAGGTACAAAGCGTTCATCAAGAAGTGGAACAGGAAGCATAACTTGAATGTGGTAGGAATTTTCCTTATATGCTAATCTTTGTGTTCCTGTCCAGTTACATGCAGGTCAAGTGTACTGTCCTGGAGGTAACTGAGAAAATACAGTATATGGTGTTAAAGATCAACTGTAGGCAATTTTAAAAACATTTATTTCATATGAATTGAATTTACAAAGTTATTTATTAATAGCGCTATGTACAATTATATGCAACCCTTCCTTGTATTAAAATGTATCTCTAGTGAAACTATACAATTAAATCTTAGCTTAAAAAGTGAAAGCAAGCACCAAGGGGTGGCTGCATTCATCTATTATGGGATTAAACCTTGGACATTTAAAATGCAAATCTCAACTTTCTCTTAAAAAGTTAAGAGAACTGTGGCCAAACCTTTTTTTTGGCTATAGTCCTCTTTTAGGTCACAGGAGGACATTTAGTTAAGTACTCCTGTGACCCAAACTCAGCATATAGCGGGCTACTGCGTGCTATATGCTGACAGTGCAGAGCCGCGCTGCAGCCGGGAAGGATCCCAACAACATTGGCAGGATACACCCCACTGCATGATTGACAGCTGGCTTTGTCCCTCAAATAAGCACTTGAGGAATAGAGAGAAGGGAGGGGGAATCCCTGTGGGGAGCAGTGACTGACACTCATTATTCTTTGCAGGCATATATGCTGTCACCTCTTAGGGGCCCGTTCACACCAGTTGCAGTGTGTTCCGGCCCAATTCTGGCCAGAACGCACTGCCTCGCATTGCGGCCGGCTCACTTTTTAGTGGGGCAGGATGGGACCTGCAGCATTTTGATCGCACCGCACAAGACCGGACCGCAGGTACAATGTGCCTTGCGATCCCATGCGGGCGATCGCATTGCGGCCGGAGGGCATGGCTACGGTGCCATTCACTTCAATGGCCCTCCACGCCCCACAAAAAAGTGAGCCGGCCGCAATGCGAGGCAGTGCGTTCTGGCCAGAATCGGGCCGGAATGCACTGCAACTGGTGTGAACGGGCCCTTAATGCCTACTTTAGTTCCCAAATACCTTTTTAATAGTATAGTTTAATTACAAGCTTGCCTAAATTCTCATTATTCCATATGTACCAGCTGATATTTCCAGTCACTCAGAGTATCTACTGTAGTTGCTGAAATAGTAGAGAAGGTGTAGAGCAGAGATGAGTGACAGAGATAATCTAGACCCTGCAGCTTCTGTAAAACTACAAATTCCGTCATGCATCTACCTCTGGAAGTCATGCCTGTGGCTGTCAGAGTCGTAGTTTCACCACAGCTGGAGGGCCGATGTTAGGCTACCCCTTTCCTAAAAACTCTCATTAAACATGCACTGGTAAATCGAGTGTGACAAATGCTTACACAACACACAAGCATAGAGCCCCTTGCACAGCCTCCACTTGTAACGCTTGATGACCTTGGTGACCTATTAGCAGGCCTTGGCAAAAACACTGTGAGGTAGGGGCAATGTCTGTTTGCATGAGTATTTGCTTTTGTGTGTAAGTCATTATATATCTGCTATAGCTTTTCATTTTTGTAATTATTTCTTCTCCAAATGTTTACTATACGCCAGTTACTACATTAGCAAGGTAGAGTATGAATCTGGTATAAATGTTCTCTTATGGAAAGAAAAATAAAGTCTGAGGAGCTATTCTACATTTCTCTACAAATGCAGAGAAAAAAAATGATCATTATAATCCCACCGCTGCATACTGAACACCTATTCCCTTCAGGGCTCCTGCCTTCCTGATCCACTGCAATAGTTCCCCAAGAATCTTATTCCAATTCGGATTTTTTATTAAGTATTTGCATATGGCTGGAATGAGCTCATCCTGTTTTTGGTATGCCATAGAGCAAAGCACAGAAAGTGTGGAAAGAGATAAATTATTGCTTATTCCACAAAGAGATTGTAACATGGCCCGGACAGATGTGTTGGTACCCTAGAACAGATTATAAATAACTGGATCATAGTGAGATTTCACACTGTTTCCTGTAATTAGTATCACACGTGTCTTCTTCAATCTTGTAATCAGTTGGCCTGTTTGGATGGAGAAGAGTAGTCTCTCTGCTATTTGGTATCATTGTTTGTGTCACACTGAACATGGACCAGCGAATGCAAAGGAAGAGATTTGTCTGAGGAGATCAGAAAAAAAGATGATAGATCTTCATGTCAAAGAAAAAGACTATAAGACCATCTCCACGCAGCTTGATGTTCCTGTGACTACAGTTGCAAATTTTGGTAAGAACTTCCGTAAAAAATATATTAATACCTGCAGTGGGGCTACCACTGCACTGCAAAGGGTTAATGGCTCATTTGTTTCTAGGTACTAAACAAAAAAAAAGTTATACTTACCAGAGCATCTGAACCGGCCTGTTCGAACGTCTCTCCCCCTCTGCTGCAGGGGTCTAAGGATTCTGGTGTTGTCACGTTCTGTACACTGTGCATAGACTGTGTATAGACGTGAGGACGCTGAAGAGCAGTTCATCTGTGCAGCGGAGGAGGAGATACGCTTCAGTGATCACAGAAGCAGGGAGCCGGCTAAGATGGTCTGGTGGTTATAACTTTTTTTTTTCGCACCTAGACACAAACAAGCACTTAGGGTTATTAACATTTGCAGTGGTAGCCCGGCTGCAAGGGTTAATAACATTTTTAACCAGAGTTCTCCTTTAAGGTCCATGGCAGTGTAACAAACTCCCTGGATGTGGCTGCAAAAGGGAAGCCGACCAGATTGTACAGGATGATAGTGCCCTATCTTATCCTAAAGAGCCGAGGAAAACTTCCAACAGGACACAAGTTGAACTCCAAGGTCAAGGTACATCACAACCAGGTGTCTGATTGCACCTTCTGTTGCTTTTTGAATGACAAAGGCCTCAATGGGAGAAGACCCAGGAGGAAAGAACAACATAAAAAGGACAGACTGGAATTTGGAAAATGCATAATGACAATTCACAATGCTTCTGGGTGAATGTCCTGACAGCTCTTTGTGCTCACAGTTAAAAAAATCATCTTTCAAAGAAAGGAACACCATACCTACCGTGAAACATGGAGGAGGCTCATTTATGTTTTGGGGCTTCTTTGCCGTTTCTAGCACAGAGTACCTTTAATCTGTGCAGGGCACAAGAAACCTCAAGACTATTAAGGAATTCTAGAGGAAGACTTACAGTCTCTTTCTCAGTCGTAGGTCATGGGTCCTCCAACAGGATAATGGCTGAAAGCACACAGCTAAAAGCTGTGAATGGCTATTAACATACATTAGATTATTCTGAAGTGGCCTTCTGTGAGCCCTGATCTGAACCCTATCAAAACATTTAGGCCTTGATCATACCGAAAGCGTGTACATTGCAGAGTGGTAGCGATCGGACGCGTGACAAAACTTTGCCAGCGTTCCGTTCCACTGCAAACGCAAAATATAGGGCTTGCTCTATTTTTTTGCATTTGCAGTGGAACGCACCGCCACGCCCCCTCCCGCCCCAAAACGCGGGGGGAAGATTCTCAGCGATCGCGGTGCGTTCCAGCAGCTGCCGCTCTGGAACGCACACGCTTTCGGTGTGAACAAGCCCTTATGGAAAGAGATGACACGTGCAGTCAGTCAGGGGGTGGTGTGACCTCTATGTCCGTGGATTATATATCAGTAGATGGTGTGATCTCTATGTCTATGGATTATATATCAGGAGATGGTGTGATCTCTATGTGCATGGATTATATATCAGTAGATGGTGTGATCTCTATGTCTATGGATTATATATCAGGAGATGGTGTGATCTCTATGTGCATGGATTATATATCAGTAGATGGTGTGATCTCTATGTCTATGGATTATATATCAGGAGATGGTGTGATCTCTATGTGCATGGATTATATATCAGTAGATGGTGTGATCTCTATGTCTATGGATTATATATCAGGAGATGGTGTGATCTCTATGTGCATGGATTATATATCAGTAGATGGTGTGATCTCTATGTCTATGGATTATATATCAGGAGATGGTGTGATCTCTATGTGCATGGATTATATATCAGTAGATGGTGTGATCTCTATGTCTATGGATTATATATCAGGAGATGGTGTGATCTCTATGTGCATGGATTATATATCAGTAGATGGTGTGATCTCTATGTCTATGGATTATATATCAGGAGATGGTGTGATCTCTATGTGCATGGATTATATATCAGTAGATGGTGTGATCTCTATGTCTATGGATTATATATCAGGAGATGGTGTGATCTCTATGTGCATGGATTATATATCAGTAGATGGTGTGATCTCTATGTCTATGGATTATATATCAGGAGATGGTGTGATCTCTATGTGCATGGATTATATATCAGTAGATGGTGTGATCTCTATGTCTATGGATTATATATCAGGAGATGGTGTGATCTCTATGTGCATGGATTATATATCAGTAGATGGTGTGATCTCTATGTCTATGGATTATATATCAGGAGATGGTGTGATCTCTATGTGCATGGATTATATATCAGTAGATGGTGTGATCTCTATGTCTATGGATTATATATCAGGAGATGGTGTGATCTCTATGTGCATGGATTATATATCAGTAGATGGTGTGATCTCTATGTCTATGGATTATATATCAGGAGATGGTGTGATCTCTATGTGCATGGATTATATATCAGTAGATGGTGTGATCTCTATGTCTATGGATTATATATCAGGAGATGGTGTGATCTCTATGTGCATGGATTATATATCAGTAGATGGTGTGATCTCTATGTCTATGGATTATATATCAGGAGATGGTGTGATCTCTATGTGCATGGATTATATATCAGTAGATGGTGTGATCTCTATGTCTATGGATTATATATCAGGAGATGGTGTGATCTCTATGTGCATGGATTATATATCAGTAGATGGTGTGATCTCTATGTCTATGGATTATATATCAGGAGATGGTGTGATCTCTATGTGCATGGATTATATATCAGTAGATGGTGTGATCTCTATGTCTATGGATTATATATCAGGAGATGGTGTGATCTCTATGTGCATGGATTATATATCAGTAGATGGTGTGATCTCTATGTCTATGGATTATATATCAGGAGATGGTGTGATCTCTATGTGCATGGATTATATATCAGTAGATGGTGTGATCTCTATGTCTATGGATTATATATCAGGAGATGGTGTGATCTCTATGTGCATGGATTATATATCAGTAGATGGTGTGATCTCTATGTCTATGGATTATATATCAGGAGATGGTGTGATCTCTATGTGCATGGATTATATATCAGTAGATGGTGTGATCTCTATGTCTATGGATTATATATCAGGAGATGGTGTGATCTCTATGTGCATGGATTATATATCAGTAGATGGTGTGATCTCTATGTCTATGGATTATATATCAGGAGATGGTGTGATCTCTATGTGCATGGATTATATATCAGTAGATGGTGTGATCTCTATGTCTATGGATTATATATCAGGAGATGGTGTGATCTCTATGTGCATGGATTATATATCAGTAGATGGTGTGATCTCTATGTCTATGGATTATATATCAGGAGATGGTGTGATCTCTATGTGCATGGATTATATATCAGTAGATGGTGTGATCTCTATGTCTATGGATTATATATCAGGAGATGGTGTGATCTCTATGTGCATGGATTATATATCAGTAGATGGTGTGAGCTCTATGTCCATGGATTATATATCAGGAGATGATGTGATCTCTATTTCCATGGATTATATATCAGGAGATGGTGTGTTCTCTATGTCCATGGATTATATATCAGTGGATGGTGTGATCTCTATGTGCATGGATTATATATCAGTAGATGGTGTGATCTCTATGTGCATGGATTATATATCAGGGGATGGTGTGATCTCTATGTCCATGGATTATATATCAGGGGATGGTGTGATCTCTATGTGCATGGATTATATATCAGTAGATGGTGTGAGCTCTATGTGCATGGATTATATATCAGTAGATGGTGTGAGCTCTATGTGCATGGATTATATATCAGTAGATGGTGTGAGCTCTATGTCCATGGATTATATATCAGTAGATGATGTGATCTCTAGGTGCATGGATTATATATCAGTAGATGATGTGATCTCTATGTGCATGGATTATATCAGTAGATGGTGTGATCTCTATGTCCATGGATTATATATCAGGGGATGGTGTGATCTCTATGTCCATGGATTTTATATCAGGAGATGATATGATCTCTATGTCCATGGATTATATATCAGGGGATGATGTGATCTCTATGTCTATGGATTATATATCAGGGGATGGCGTGATCTCTCTGTCTATGGATTATATATCAGGAGATGGTGTGATCTCTATGTCCATGGATTATATATCAGGGGATGATGTGATCTCTATGTCTATGGATTATATATCAGGGGATGGCGTGATCTCTATGTCTATGGATTATATATCAGGGGGTGGCGTGATCTCTATGTCTATGGATTATATATCAGGGGATGATGTGATATCTCTGTCCATGGATTATATATCAAGAGATGATGTGATCTCTATGTGCATGGATTATATATCAGGGGATGATGTGATATCTCTGTCCATGAATTATATATGAGGAGATGATGTGATCTCTATGTGCGTGGATTATATATCAGGGGATGATGTGATCTCTATGTGCATGGATTATATATCAGGAGATGGTGTGATCTCTATGTCCATGGATTATACAGTATATCAGGAGATGGTGTGATCTCTATGTGCATGGATTATACAGTATATCAGGAGATGGTGTGATCTCTATGTGCATGGATTATACAGTATATCAGGAGATGGTGTGATCTCTATGTGCATGGATTATACAGTATATCAGGAGATGGTGTGATCTCTATGTGCATGGATTGCAGCCTCTTCCTCGCAGTATGCATGCTATGGTCATGCTGTGGGATGCACACAGTCTGGGCTGTATCTGGGATCTCCTGCTCATTGTATCTATAGGAGGTTGTGTCTGGGATCAGCTGTCTCATATTGCTGCTGTCACACATACAGTAGTCCGCCCCATCAGTCCTTACCTGGATCCAGCCGCTTCCCTCGGCCTGCTTTGGCTATATATTGGTTCGGGGGAGTGTGTATAGGTGGATAGGAAGAGAAGGGTGCTTCACTGGAATATGTCCTGCTGGAAACAGAAGCCAAGTGGAAAGAAGAGACGGTACTTGTGTTCCCGGTCAGCCTGCTGCCATAGATGGGAGGATGTACACAGGCCGGGTGATGTGTCTCCCCGTTGACACTGGTCTGGTGATCACCCCAATCCTGTGTGATCTGTACTGTGTATTGTATTTGTAGTAAAGGGGCATGCAGTGTTCTCCCTGCTGTGCCTTCGTCCTGCTCTGCTGTGCCCCCCTCCTCCTCCTCCACAGCCCAGTGACGTCCCTGTTAACTCCCCTCCTCTGCCTGCTCTCTCCCCGTTGTCCTGGCTCACCCTCCATTCAGGATAGAGACTCTACTGACATTGCTCCATGTCATCTCTCCTCGCCGGTTGCTAAGGACGCACCAGCCGGGATTACAAGTGGCCGGCATAGGAAGCAACGACTGAGATATCGATCCTCTTCTTCTGTAAGGAGTCGGGAGTCAAATAAAAGGAGGCCTTCCCATCACAGCTCTCGGGCGAGGGTCTCCAATCGAGCCTCCGGCTATGCAGGCTTGCGTCAAAGTCTAAGGACACCAAGGAATCCTGTGCACGCTGCAGATGCTCTCCCCCTTTCGGACCAAGTGGCTAACATTTGTGAGGATGACGCTCCCGGCAAATTCTTCGCCCAGTTCAGTCTCCGGAACACAGAGATCATCAGGTCACTTGCCCTCCTGAGGTGTGACTGATCGGGGATAGGGAGCAAGGATTTTATGTTATGATCCGCACTGACGTCTTCTCTGTCGCAGCTTGTTCATAGATCGTCTCATTCCGGATGGTGTACCGGTGTGGTGCATCATATTCCTGTGATCCTCCTGTAGTCTGGTCTGCTGCGCACAGCTGCTCCCGATGGGTCACATTTGCCTTCAGTCATGAATTTGGTGTTTTCTCTGCTACAAATGCTCGGAATGGACCTGAATGTCCTCTTGGAGAAGCTGTGTTCTGTGAACGTTCCCCTTTAGGTTTTCATTTGCTTGCTGGGGTCAAAAAAATTTGGAATGATGAGTTTTTAGATTTGCTTCCTTCTGCTAAAGAGTTTTTGGGGAAAAAATGATAGGAAGGAGGTTGAGCGTACAGAAGAAGATAGGTTAGCAAATCGTTTATTAATTGGTTAAAGAATAACTTCAGGCAGTAACCAAATGAAGGGCTACCCTTCATTTGGGGTTAGAAGCAAGGAGGGTTAGAAGTGCTCATGTTGGTCTAGGGTGGTAAATGATAAGGAATAAATTAGAGCTGCAACAGTTAATCGATTTAGTCGATTAAAATCGACGATTGAAAACGTTACCAACGTTTTTTTTTTTTTTTTTTTTTTACCGATTAATCGAACTTAATAATCGTCCAACTAATCGATTATGAAAATAATCGTTAGCTGCAGCCCTAGAATAAATACACTGCTCTTTTTTTCTTGTTCAGCCGATTCCACCATGAACACTACCAGCATGTCGAGCGAGGAATCCCAGCTGTTTGCACTGAATTCTGACAACTGCTGCTGACTCTGAACGTACAAAGATTTTACAATCGGCTCCTTCAATCAGCTAGTCGAGGGATGCCAACCGAAAGGGTGACGTCAGCAGCACACACTGCAAATTTCTGCCGGTTCCTCAGAAACTGTCTGAAATTTGCACAGTGTATGGGCACCTAAGGTTATACTCATCCGAACCTCAGACCCACCTGGCTGATGGGCTGCAGGGACCAGTCTATCTCCCCCTCCACTCCGGCGGTAGAATGTCCCCCGACGTCCTCACATTTTATACAGTGTAACAGTGACGTAAGGTACCTCTTGCTCGGGGTGAGGCATTCCCCTGCCCCGCCCCCACCGGACAAAGCTCCAACTCCTGGTCGAAGCACCACCTCCAACCTTTTCCCAAGCTAGTGTAAGTGAGGAGCCTCCCTGTCCCTCACTTGCTCCTCACCGCTGAGGCTCCGCGACAGGTTACACAGCGGGGAGGATTTCCCTGCTGTGTAACCTGTTAGATGCCGATCTGAATGGTAAAAAAGCTGTCAGCTTCAGACATTTTCTCCATATATATAGGTGAGGCTCTGCCTCCCCTGACCGCCCATCCCTGCAGTGTAATGGACATGATTTCAGGATCCTTAGACCGCTGAAGCGGAGGGGAGGGGGGAGAGACTGCATGCACCGGTCTAGCAGCCAGTTCAGAGGAGTTCTACCGAGAACCGTGTTTTTGACCATCATCACCATCTTTTCTTGTGGTTTGGTAAAAGAGGCATGTGTTGGAGAGAAGTTTTGGTATTTGTTCAAGGTTTGGCCAACTCATTTTTTAGTTCTTCATTTATGGAGAAATGATGTGGGAAATAGTAAAACCTTAGCTATATAATTTCATATCGCATATGACCAGTTGAAAACGGCTCTTGCTGATTGGTAATTGTTACGCATTTGCTTTGGTTGGAATCTGCTCCACTTAGGCAATTTGAGAAAATAAGGAAGAGATTGAATCATCTCCTTTCTGCCGCAAATCCATTGGGGGGAATTTGTCAAAACTGGAGCAAACAGAATCTGGAGCAGTTGCCCATGGCAACCAATCAGCATCTCTCTTCAGTTTGCTCAGGTAAGATTTGAAAATAAGATAGAGAAGCTGATTGGCTGCAGTGGAAATCTGCTCCAGATTGTATCTGCTCCAGTTTTGATAAATCCCGCTTCATTGTGTTTCCTTTGGTTGGATTGAATCCAGAGTGGGGTTTATATACAATATACGCTTCTGCGCTCACCAAAAATGATGTATTAACCCTACAGCTGCTGACACCTCAAATAAATATACTTACACCAATAATTAATCAATCACTGTGCAGCACTCTTCAATATCATAGACAGAGTATCTCTATGTGCAAAAATATCTTAAACATGCATAAAAGTGATTCACAGTTTGGATTTTTCACAATCCCAATCTGTCATCATACATCTTATGTTTCTTAAAGTGAATATAGTTTGTGCAAAAATCGCAGTCCTCCAATCCCAATGAGCATTCAATAAGCACAGTGTTATTGTGTGAAAGGAACTTCATATTATTCCACTCCTCCCTCAAATGAAAAGACAGCTTCATGCTTTGTGCTACACTCCAAACTCAATCCTGCTCACCTTCTTGGATGGACCTCAGCTTAAAAAGATTTGGTCAATAAACACATGTGCTGAAATAAATAATTCCTTCTCGTTTTCTAGTGACGCACTGCCGTATAATTTAAAGGAGAACTATGAGGTGAGTGCTTTTCACTCATCCTCATAGTTCTAGACGACCTGTGACAATGAGACTGTCACAGGTCGGCTCAGTAGATCGGGAGGTGAGCGAACACATCCCGGCGTTCGCTCACCTCTCGATCCTGTCACAGCTCTCTGCCGTGACAGGGGGAGGGGCTGGATTCCCCTCTCCCCGCTCCGATCTGCCAGCGCTGACTGGCGGAATGGACGGGGGAGGGGGCGGGTACAGCTGACTCTGCCTCTAGATAGGCAGAGCCAGCTGTCACTCACGCAGCTGGGCGGATCCAGACATAATTCTCGGGATCCGCTTCAGCTGCGGCGTCTCAGTATACCGCAAGCAGCAGCTTGCGTCACCTTAGGCTCGCGGTATACTCAGCTTAGGGTGATGGGAGGACGCTAGTTTGTGTCCTCCCGTTACCCTAAGGAGAACTATGGGGAAAAGCCCTAACCTCATAGTTCTCCTTTAATGGTACACCACTATATACAGTATTATGCTTTCACTCTCTTGGGCTGGGTTCACACCTGGGCGTTTTTCAGCGCTGATCGAAGCGCCGAAAAACGCCCAGCAAGGGAAATCCCATAATTTACTATGGGCATGGTTCCCACCTGGGCGTATTTCAGTCCGTGGAAACGCGCTGAAAAACGCCCTAGGCCCAAACAAGTACAGGAGCCTCTTTGGGGCATTTTTCAGCGCGTATCCATTGTTATTCCTGAGTGTGGCTCGGGGTTAACAAAGCGGTAACCCTGAGCCACACTCGGGAATACAGCGTAGGACTTACCTTGTCCGCGATCCCCACTGTGTCGCTGCCGACTTCCGGGTTCCATCCCTTGCGAGCGGCCGCGTTGAAAGTTTTAAAGTTAAAAAAAAAATTAAAATAAAGGAAAAAAACAAAAAATCATACAGCCAGGGAGGTATAAAAACGCGCGTTTCACTGAACGAAAAAACGTGTTAAAAACTAGCTGAAAAAACGCGCCTACAGTACGCCCAGGTGTGAACCCAGCCTTGGCGAGTCTCTTAATGCAATTTCTGATCCAACACCTGAATACGGTTATGGAGCACTCCACCTCCTCATTCACCAACGGCGTATGAATCACATATTTACTCGCAGAGAAAACAGAAATAAACCTTAGTGAAACCCATTGATAAAACAACTTTATTAAAAGGAGAACTATGAGACGAGTGAAAGTCACACAGCCTCATAATCTGAGCCGACCTGTGACAATGAGACTGTCACAGGTCGGCTCAATAGATCGGGAAGTGAGCGAACACATACCGTCGCTTGCTCACTTCTCGATCCTGTCCCTGTAGAGCCGTGACTGTCACTCACGGCTCTCTGCAGGGATTCCCCCTTCCGCTGTCCGATCCTCCAGCGCTGACTGGCGGAATGGATGGGGGAGGGTACAGCTGGCTCTGCCTCTAGATAGGCAGAGCCAGCTGTCACTCACGCAGCTGGGTGGATCCAGACAGTAATGTCGGGATCCGTCCCGGCGTCTCAGTATACCGCGAGCTACGCTTTGGGTGACGGGAGGACGCTAGTTTGTGTCCTGTTACCCTTAGGAGAACTATGGGGAAAAACACTGACCCCATAGTTCTCCTTTAAAACATCTAAAAAAACACTCACATTTTAAAAGTGTAACCTCGCATGTACACAGACGCCAAGTAGGATTTCTCCTCCATTATCCTTTAATGGCTTTTCCGGTATAAGCTTCATTCTGACACTCTTTTTGGGGACACCATCCCCAACTGGACAGCGTTACTTGGCGTCTGTGTACATGAGAGGTTACACTTTTAAAATGCGAGTGTTTTTTTAGATGTTTTAGTTTTTTACCCGTGGCTTGCACTATGGTTTCTTTCTGTTTCCTGTTGTTATTTACGCATAGAGATATTCTACATATGATATTGAAGAGCGCTGCACAGTGATTTATTATTCAGAGAGCGGTTTGCCAGGCCGATAATATAAATTGTCTGATGTTGGGCTGGATATTTCTAATTTAGGTCTTCAAACAGCGATTGGGTTGGCCACGGTCAGGGTGGGTGCCAGTATCATTTTATAATGATACTGGCTGGTGGAGTGGTTTTTAATAAAATATATATTTCAGGGCTTGAGTCATGGTGACTAAGACTGGTTTCTTATGATTCTGAAGGCCTTGTTCACACCAAGCGCGTTCCAGGAGCAGAGCAGTTACAGACCGGAGCAAAACTGCGTCCAATGTATTCCAATGGTATTTTTAGCTCCAGTTCACATCGCAGCGTTCCGTTCCAGGAGAGCATGCAAACGCATCAAAAATACATACAAACGCCCTGGAATGCACTGAAAGCCCATTTTAAGCTAAAAAAAAATGGTGGTTTTTTTAACCAAAAACGGCCCGCAACGCATAAAAAACGTGGCACAACCCACTGCACTGCGTGTGCAAAAACTCATGCAGATCTGCTCTGCATTTGGTGTGAACAAGGCCTTATGTTTACTATTTATGTTTTAAGATAATAAAATATTATATTTAGAGGTGCACCGAAATGGAAATTTCAAAAACGAAACCGAAATTTAAAAAATGTCAGGTCGAAACCAAAACTGAAAATGTTTTTTATTGTAACTTTTCCACATTTTTTAAATATTTAATTTTTATTTCTTTTTTATAAATGTTTACATTTTTTTATATTTATTTGATTTATTCATTTTTTTATTAAATATTTGTATTTTTTACTTTACTTTTAGGGGCTTCTGGGAAATATTATATCCTCTATACTGAGTGTTCCTGCTCATTCATAACATGAGGACAGAGTATGTTTACTATAACCACAATCATGAATGAACAGGAGGGGATGTAGCTCACTTCCTATTCATTCATAATTGAGGATAAAGTAACCATACTATGCCCTCAATTATCTACAAACACTCAGCGATCACTGAGTGTTTGTGTTTGTACCTTGCTCTCTATCCTGACGCGCTGTCACAGGAGACTGAGCGAGCGGTGCGGGAGGAGAGCTCAGCCTCCAGTGACAGCGCATGCTGTCTCCGCCCACACACTGCTCTGCCGGACTGTGACAGGAGGCTGAGCGGTGTGGGGGGGAAAGACGCTGGCCGCTCACAGCGCTCTCCTCCCGCAGCGATCGGCTGCCTGTGACAGTTTCTCTCCCCGCTGGGACACAGATCAGTGCCCAGCGGAGAGAAAAAGAAAGCAGCGATGTGCCGCTGTATCGGCAGAAAAATGGCACTTTTGGCATTTAGCCAAAAGTGCCATTTTCGACCGATATGTTTCGGCGGCCAATATATCGGTGCATCCCTAATTATATTATATTTATGGAGTTTTAATAATTAATAAAGGTGGTGGCCAATGTAGTCTCCAGCCCTTGTTTGTTTGTTTGTTTCTTTATTATATTGTCATTATTATTTGTAATGACTATAATCCCATACAATGGGAGCAGACAGGGGCGTAACTAGAAATCACAGGGCCCCATAGCGAAAGTTTGTATGGGCCCCCTACCCAAAAAAAAACAAAAAACTCCTACCTCCAGAACACTTTCCTGTGAGATCCTGCGGAGCCCACCAGAGATCCCACACATACCAGAGACCCCACACAGCCCACCTTAGAGTGACTCTGCAGAGCCCACTGTAGACCCTGCAGAGCCCACCATAGATTCTCTATGGTGGGCTCTGTGCGTCTGTGTACATGAGAGGTTACACTTTTAAAATGCGAGTGTTTTTTTAGATGTTTTAGTTTTTTACCCGTGGCTTGCACTATGGTTTCTTTCTGTTTCCTGTTGTTATTTACGCATAGAGATATTCTACATATGATATTGAAGAGCGCTGCACAGTGATTTATTATTCAGAGAGCGGTTTGCCAGGCCGATAATATAAATTGTCTGATGTTGGGCTGGATATTTCTAATTTAGGTCTTCAAACAGCGATTGGGTTGGCCACGGTCAGGGTGGGTGCCAGTATCATTTTATAATGATACTGGCTGGTGGAGTGGTTTTTAATAAAATATATATTTCAGGGCTTGAGTCATGGTGACTAAGACTGGTTTCTTATGATTCTGAAGGCCTTGTTCACACCAAGCGCGTTCCAGGAGCAGAGCAGTTACAGACCGGAGCAAAACTGCGTCCAATGTATTCCAATGGTATTTTTAGCTCCAGTTCACATCGCAGCGTTCCGTTCCAGGAGAGCATGCAAACGCATCAAAAATACATACAAACGCCCTGGAATGCACTGAAAGCCCATTTTAAGCTAAAAAAAAATGGTGGTTTTTTTAACCAAAAACGGCCCGCAACGCATAAAAAACGTGGCACAACCCACTGCACTGCGTGTGCAAAAACTCATGCAGATCTGCTCTGCATTTGGTGTGAACAAGGCCTTATGTTTACTATTTATGTTTTAAGATAATAAAATATTATATTTAGAGGTGCACCGAAATGGAAATTTCAAAAACGAAACCGAAATTTAAAAAATGTCAGGTCGAAACCAAAACTGAAAATGTTTTTTATTGTAACTTTTCCACATTTTTTAAATATTTAATTTTTATTTCTTTTTTATAAATGTTTACATTTTTTTATATTTATTTGATTTATTCATTTTTTTATTAAATATTTGTATTTTTTACTTTACTTTTAGGGGCTTCTGGGAAATATTATATCCTCTATACTGAGTGTTCCTGCTCATTCATAACATGAGGACAGAGTATGTTTACTATAACCACAATCATGAATGAACAGGAGGGGATGTAGCTCACTTCCTATTCATTCATAATTGAGGATAAAGTAACCATACTATGCCCTCAATTATCTACAAACACTCAGCGATCACTGAGTGTTTGTGTTTGTACCTTGCTCTCTATCCTGACGCGCTGTCACAGGAGACTGAGCGAGCGGTGCGGGAGGAGAGCTCAGCCTCCAGTGACAGCGCATGCTGTCTCCGCCCACACACTGCTCTGCCGGACTGTGACAGGAGGCTGAGCGGTGTGGGGGGGAAAGACGCTGGCCGCTCACAGCGCTCTCCTCCCGCAGCGATCGGCTGCCTGTGACAGTTTCTCTCCCCGCTGGGACACAGATCAGTGCCCAGCGGAGAGAAAAAGAAAGCAGCGATGTGCCGCTGTATCGGCAGAAAAATGGCACTTTTGGCATTTAGCCAAAAGTGCCATTTTCGACCGATATGTTTCGGCGGCCAATATATCGGTGCATCCCTAATTATATTATATTTATGGAGTTTTAATAATTAATAAAGGTGGTGGCCAATGTAGTCTCCAGCCCTTGTTTGTTTGTTTGTTTCTTTATTATATTGTCATTATTATTTGTAATGACTATAATCCCATACAATGGGAGCAGACAGGGGCGTAACTAGAAATCACAGGGCCCCATAGCGAAAGTTTGTATGGGCCCCCTACCCAAAAAAAAACAAAAAACTCCTACCTCCAGAACACTTTCCTGTGAGATCCTGCGGAGCCCACCAGAGATCCCACACATACCAGAGACCCCACACAGCCCACCTTAGAGTGACTCTGCAGAGCCCACTGTAGACCCTGCAGAGCCCACCATAGATTCTCTATGGTGGGCTCTGCAGGGTCTCTGGTTGTTTCCCTTTCTGTGCACACTGCGCTCCTCTTACCTGTCAGCCACAAGCCGCCCACTGCTGGGCTCAGGCATCCTCCTCCTCTGCCACCAGGCTCCTCTGCCTCCACCACCGCCCCTAGACCCCGGTTTCCTTGGTCGCCGCTCCCAGCCTCCTCCACCAGTGGCGCCACTGCTGGGCCCCAACCACCGCTGTTACCACCACTGGACCCCGACCATGGCAACCGCTGCTTCTCTGCCCTGGTCTCCTCCACCACTGCTGACAGGCCCCGGCCTCCTCCAGCATAGCTGCTTGGCCGATGGGCCACAACGCCGGACTCCTGGCCGGGCCCTCCAAAGACTGCGTGGTTTGCTATGGTAATAGTTACGCCACTGGGAGCAGAGGTGCGTGGAATGCTCCCATCCTGGGATTATGTCAGTCATGGCCTTGTATTCAGTCTTTTTTAGTCTCTTCAAATGTTAAGAGGACTTGTTTTATCGTTCAATCTTGGAACACCAGTGTAAAGAGGCATTCTCCACTGACCACCAATGTAAAAGTGCAATTTTCCACTGACCACCAATGTAAAGGGGCATTCTCCACTGACCACCTATGTAAAAGTGCAATTCTCCACTGACCACCAATGTAAAGGGGCATTCTCCACTGACCACCAATGTAAAGGGGCATTCTCCACTGACCACCAATGTAAAGGGGAATTCTCCACTGACCACCAATGTAAAGGGGAATTCTCCACTGACCACCAATGTAAAGGGGCATTCCCCACTGACCACCAATGTAAAGGGGAATTCTCCACTGACCACCAATGTAAAGGGGAATTCTCCACTGACCACCAATGTAAAGGGGCAATTCTCCACTGACCACCAATGTAAAGGGGCATTCCCCACTGACCACCATTGTAAAATACCCCGTCCTTCAAGGTTTGAGCTCCCTGCTCTATAGCACCATTTTACACGGTTTCTTCATTCCTCTTACCTCATGCATCACAGTTGGAATGAGCTTTGGGCACACATGCGCTTTGCTTTGTTCTCTAAACACTAGACAGGTAACCTGGAAAAAAAAGTTGTTTTGTTTTGCTTCGGATTTATAATTCTTTCTGGTTTCGGGTTCGAACGCCTTTTTGTTTAGTTATTCGGATCTATCGGAATTTCGTTTTAGTTTTGGACTGGGTTTTCTGATTGGCCAGGAAAGAGTCACTTATCTGATTTAGTTTTATTTTGAATGAAATTCAGATGATCTGAAATTTGTTACAAGAACATTCGGATTCGTTTGCATTCAGCCTCATTGGAACTTGGACATTCGGATGAATTAACAAAATTTGCATTCGGAACAAAACGAAGTGTAGCCCCCATCACCTTCAGGCTGTTCCCGGTGTCTAGCATTGCCTGTACCCCCCTGGGCACAGTGTGACTCTGTCATATTGTGGGACAGCCAATGAGAGGCAATGTAGTGTATGTACGTACAGCAGCCAATCACTGGGTTTGTCTCAGCCAGTGGTGCATGCTGGGATAGGGTACATATACTGGTGGGATTTGCCATGTGCTCAGACTAGCCGGGACCAGTCATGGAAAAGGGCTGGGTGCTGTTCAGCCTGCCCCCCAGGCTAGGCTTGAGGCCAGGGGGTGGGCATGGGCTGGTGTGAGGTAAAAGGTTTCCCTGAGACCTTCAACATGGAGGAGGTCTGTCTTGCCGTTTGAGGAAGAGAACCGGGACCAATGCTGGCTCTTGAAGTACCCTGGAACTAAGAGGTCTTCCGGAGTATGGTCGGTGTCTTTCCTGCTTGAGGATCTGTATCCATCCTGCTTAACTGCTACATCAGTTGCTGTTCGCTGTCTCCCAAGTGGATCTACACTGATCTTCCTACAAGGTTTGGTGAGTCTGGAGCTCGTCAGTTACCCCTGGAAACCTAGAATCCCTATAACCTCTCTCCCCAGTGAAGATGTTTAATAAAAGGTTATTCAGCATTTTACTACTGGAGTGGACATCAGTTTGTGGGCACCAGAAGAAGGGTGGTTAGTGCTAATGGGTGGGCAGCTGTCAGGGTACCATGTATCGGGCGTCTCTAGAGACGCCTGATCGCTTGTATGTAAACAGCCATCGCTGGCTGTTTACATGCTCACAGTTTCCTGTCTCATGTGCGCGCTGAGTGCCGCACACAAGAAGGGGGAGGGGCAGGACGCCCTCCCGCTCCTAGCAGACGTCCATCCGGCCGTTCACAAACGGCCATGGACGGAAGGTGGTTAATATGCCCACACAGGATAGGGTTCTATGCACACAGTTTATTTGTTACACATCAACAAAACTACAAACCCCCTCAACCCCCCACAGGTTTAGCAGTGAAGTAACAAACCCACCGTTGGGACAAACACACACCCACAGCCAGGGGGAATAGCAACAAGGAGGGGTAACAGGCCTGCAGATATACGGCAGGCCTCAGGATACAAGGAGAGTGGTCAGGTACAAGCCGGGTTGTTAACAGGAGGGCAGCACGGTACAGGAACAGGATTCAAGGAGAGTGGTCAGGTACAAGCCGGGTCGGTGACAGGAGGGCAGCGCAGTACAGGAACAGGATTCAAGGAGAGTGGTCGGGTAACAAGCCGGGTCTGTGACAGAGTTGCAGATAGGTAGCAGGGCTCAGGTAGCAGGCGACACAATACTGAGCCAGCTTCCTGACTGCAAGGAGGGCTTAAATACCCTCCCAGGAAGCACCAGGTGATGGGATGATCAGTCACAGCCTGGGCACACCCGCAGGTGAGTACTGGAGCTGCAGGTTCCTGACAGTTCCTGGCTGCTGGAGACACCCGCAGGCGAGCACAGGAACTGAAGGACCTGGCTCCAGCGCCACCTGGGGGTGCTCTGGATCCTGACAGCAGCTGAAGAACATACCCTAGACAAACTAGAGATGAACCGGGCATCCAGCATCTCTTTCGGGGGTGAGCGCTGCAGAAGTTTACATGTTTACTTAACACAGCCTTGCCTGTTTCCACCAATTTATTAGTGGAAATTTAGTATCCGCTAAACTGAGACATTGAAGCTTATTAAATGATCAGTGTAGTAAAGAAGTGGCCTGAAAATAGCAACATACAGTATATGTGGAATATAAAGCTTTGGGGACTGCATCGATGGGTATTTGTTTGTGTCAGAACTACCTCTCTACCCATACAAGTGCAAGGGAATGCTAAAGCAGCTTGATGCAAGTTAGAAGGAGGTCAACTGCTAGCCAAATACACCAGTCAGTGAACTCCAAGGCCCCTTTCACACTGTCTGATCAGGAGGGGATCCGTGCATGGATCCCCTCCTGATTGGAACAAATGTCACCGTTGACATCTGTGTCTGTGCAGTTTTCCCCTCCATCTTGCAATGGAGGGGAAAAACTGGCATTACTAGACCCATGTTAGTATATGGGCAGCCAAATCGAAATGGACAGGCGTCCGTTTACATCCAGTCATCACCCGATCCGGCACAATCAGGTCGAGGGAACTGGATCTCCGATTTAAGCCTGTCCGTTTAGATCCGGCTGCACGTAGGCTAAGAGTGGGCTTCCGATCAGGTCTGCCGGAAAAGCTGACAGACGGACATGATCGGAAAGCCCGTGTGAAAAAGCCTTAATGAACTCAGAAGCTTCTTGAACAGATTTGAAACACAACTGGAATGCACCTAAGAGCAAGCTGCTCAGGCCTTACTTTTGAGTTGTAATTTTAGAAAAAATGAACAGCATATGGTCAGCATTTGAGAGCTAACAACAGTGATTTGTATTGAGACCAGTCTATTTACATTTTTTTCCTCATGGTCCCTGTGTGTGTAAAGTAGACACAGCTCCAAGCACACTCCCATGATAGACTACAATCTCACGTTTAGTTTACTAATTTGTATTGAAATTATTATTAATCACAGGAGTGAGCTTGGAGCGGTTACTACTTTACAACACATACAGGGACCATGGGGAACAAACATAGCCACCCTTCAGAAGGAAGGACAGTGTCAGCTCCAATGCAGAGATGATTTGAGGATCTGCAGCTGAGTGATACACAAATAAGATACATTTTTGTTAATAGTTAAGGTGCTTGAATATATTTTTAAGATTTAACTCCTGAGTTTAGTGTCACTTTAAAATCAGAATACTAGCTAACACTTTTTAAACAGTTACAGCAACAGTTTCTCTTTTTTCCTTTGTAAGCCCTCGGTCAGTGTTAAATGGTTTGTCTCAACCCTCTACCTGCCACTTAGGCCGCATTCACACCTGCATGTTCCAGGGACACACGTCACGTCTGCACGTTCATGTGCGCTGTGTTTGCCACTCGTCCCCATTGGGTTTAATGGGGCCTGAACGCGCAACATGGCAAAAAAGCTCATGTATCAAATTTGGCGACATAGGTTCTGTGTTTTTGGCTTCCGGAGGAAAAATGTGCATCTTCCTGGCCACGTTTGGGGTACCATTATAAATTAATGGCAACGTAAGCGCGTTTTGCGAGCTTGTAAAATACACTCATCAACATATTTAGAGCCGACATGTGACACTGAAGCTGTCATACGTCGGCTCTATTAAGAACTGAGTGATCACATACCTCTGATCGCTGAGTTTCCGATCATCTCCCTGCGGAGAGCGGTGTCTGTCAGTCACTACCCCCACAGGGATTCCCCCCTCCCCTCTCCATTCATCCAGCACTGACTGGAGGAATGGACAGGGAGGGGGTAGGCAAGCTGTCAATCAGGCAGCGGGGTGATCCCGAAAAATATTGTGGGGATCTGTCCCAGCTACAACACGGCTCTGCGTTGTCAGCATATAGCGGGCTAGAGGAGTTTGGGGTCACAGAAGGGCATTGGTATATGTCTTCCTGTGACCCTAAAGAGAACTTTGGCAAAAAAAGGTTGGGCCATAGTTCTCTTTTAAAAGGGAAGCTGAAAAATAACACATTTGGACTACATTTAGGAGGAGCAAATTTGCGTTTTGGGATTCCAGCAGCAGGGACCTATGAATTCCTGCAACATTAATCCCAGATATGCAGTTCAGAAGCGACTGCTGTCACCAGTTCAAGTTAATGATCGGGTGACAGTGACCACATTTGAAAGCGGCAGTCAGCCAGCACACCACACCACATATAATTGTATGTGATATGACCAGGGCCGGCATTAGGCCTTCAGGCGCCCTGTGCGAGAAAGCTTTACAGCGCCCCTCAGTGACCACACCCCTCAGTGGCCACACCCTTTAGTGGCCACACCCCCAGTAACCACACCCATTTATCACCCATATTTTTGGTAAAATATAAAAAGACGGGGTCACGTCGGGTAAATAGACACCAAACATGTCATGCTTTAAAATTGCGCGCACCCGCAAAATCGCAAAAAATTACCATGCCCAAAATTGACCATAGGTGACGCTTTAAAAGCTTTTACCGCTCATCAGTTTAGTGTTATCAGTGATTGATAGCCCTACAATTATTGCTCTCATTCCGACGTTCGCGGCGATATGTAACATGTGCGGCGTAATGGGCGAAATCGTCGTTTTCACACGTATGCGCACCCGACGCCTGTTTGCATGCGTGTATGTATGGGGGGGACTTTAAAAAAAAAATTAATTCTTTTTTATTTGTAACTTTACATTTTTGGGGGGGAAACTTTATTGCTATCACATAGGGGGGTTAGAAAACCCCATTATGTGATAGCAAAATATGTGACAGGTCCTCTTTATGGAGACATCAGGGGTCTCCAAGACCCCTAATGTCACCTAGGACCCCCCTGAAGAAGCTGATGAAGCAAAGATCTGCTTCATCAGCTTCTCTCCAGCATCTGAAGCTGGAGAGTGACACAAGAATGCGGAAGTGATGTAATATACATCAGTTCCGCATTCTGACAGCGGAGAGGGGACCGGAGGGAGCTCGTGTACCGAGCTCCCTCTGATCCCCTGTGACAGAGGCCATATGCTGGTCCCGGGCTCGCACTGGGCACAGCGGCGCCCGGGACCAACTTGACAGCAGGAGGGGGGGGAGCCGGGGAGGGCGCAATTCACGAGACCTCATACAAGCTATCCGCCGGCTCTATAGCGGTCGGATCGCTTGTATGTTAACAGGCATCGCTGCCTGTTTTCAAATAACGGGCATTTCCCGCTCGCGAGCGCCCAGCGGTGCGCGCGAGGGGGCGTGGCTGAGCGGACGTCTAAAGACGCCCGCTCAGATCTAGAGAGCTCCTGGCCGGCCGTTTTTTTACAACGGCCGGCCGGGAAGTGGTTAAAATCATTTTTTTAATTTTTTTATTTATTTTTTACTGTTGGGGGGGCTTTGGGAAATATTAGGGGTCCAAACAGACCCCTGACATTTCCCTTTTAAAATAGAAAAGAAATTGAGGACACCAAATCCTCAATTTCTTTTTTAGCAGCCTCAGCACTCAATGAATGGGAAGCACTCAGTACAGAGGCTCCTCCCATTCATACTTACTATCAATAGTTTCTGAATGGGGAGGAGCCTCTGTACTGAGTGCTTCTCCCCATTGGTGAAATCTTGGATGAACAGGCTGCGATGTAAATCACAGCCTGCTCATTCATAACTGGGGACACATAGCAGAGAAGCCGCCCCCTGGATACGATTGCATGAGGTTAGGAATAGATCACTATCCCTTGTTGCATAATAATGATGTTACTTTTTGGCAGCTCCTATCTCTAAATAGAACTGTAACTGTGCTATATCACCATCTAATTAGGCGCTTTGTTTGATTAAAGGTTAGCTACACTCAAAACTGATATCTCTGGTTTGAGTGGGTGTTAATTCAATGCTTCTGTTCCCCAAGCGTGCCTAAAAATTACACTCTGACAGCCTCAGTTTTTTTTTTTTTTTTACACATTTTTTAATCATTTTTTTTTTTTTATGTTTTCTTAATTTTTTGATATTTTTTTTTACTGTTGGGGGGTGTTACGGTGAAATATCTGGGCCCTGACATTTCCCTTTTTAAATAGAAAAAAAAATTGAGGATACAGAGTCCTCAATTATTTTTTTCTGTAGCCTGAGCACTCAATGAATGGGAAGCACTCAGTACAGAGGCTTGCCATTCATTCAGAAACTGGTGATGGTAAAATATTTACTATCACCAGTTTCTGAATGGGGAAAAGCCTCTGTAGTGAGTGTTTCTCCTCATTGAGAAATCATGAATGAACAGGAAGTGATGTAAATCACTTCCTGTTCATTCATAACTGGGGACACGTAGTACTGTGTCCCCAGTTATTTACACACACTGGAGTGATTAGACGATCACTCCAGTGTTTGTTCTGCACAGAGGATCGGTAAATATCATTGTTATTTACTGACCCTCCGCTCGGCCACGCACAGAGCCGCTGTCCTCCACAAACTGACAGGATGACAGCCTTCCTGAAACTTGTGGCTTCTCCCCGCCAGCCGCCGCTCGCTTCTCCGCCCCCCGCCGGAGATTTCTTTTCAGATCCCCGCTGCCACAGCCCCTACAAGCGGGGGACAGCAGCGGGGATCGATGCAGATACAGATCCCTGCCTGGATGAGAGGCTCCAGATGCGGTGCCAGCGGGGACGCCCGGTATTTTTGTTAATAGCGGTCATCAGCAGCTTGTGAGCCGCTGATGACCGCTATTAATTTAAAGAGGACAGTCCAGGGAACAGTTATATTATAAGTTAATGGTCGCTAAAGCGACCATGAGCTTATAGCAGAACTGTAAATGCCACCTCCATACGGCATACTGACCTGGCCAGCTGGGAACAGTTTTGTTCCACCGTATGCCTTACGGCGGTGGCAGGGAAAGGGTTAAAGATAAGAACCGAAGGACACAATTAAGTATGCAATTTAATATCCTCCAACCATCCCCGTTATCCTGGAAGATTCCTAGAAACAGAGTTACCAGGTACCTAACCCTAATTTTCTCTGGTCATCTTCCAGGACAGCATCAGAGAGGATAAGCAAAAACCATACTCACAATTAGGCAGGGGACCACAGCTTGCAAAACCTTTCTACTGAAAGCCCAGTCTTGTTTGGCAGACAAGTCAATTCTATAGTGCTTGACGAATGTCAGGAAGCTGGACCAGGTGGCAGCTCTGCAGATCTGATCTGGTGTAGCCCCTGATCTTTCTTTCCATGATGAAGCCAAGGTCCTTGTGGAATGCGCAGTTAGATGGCCTCATATTTTGAAGATCATAAGCTCCCTTAATAGCTAACTTAATCCACCTTCCTATAGTGCTTTTTGGAGGCCCTCAAGCCCTGCCTTGGTCCCGAAAAGACGACAAATAGATTATTGGACTTCCTGCTCTCTTTTGTCTTGTTCAGGTATTCTAAAACACATTTATGGACATAAATGCCTTGCAAGGCTGCCTCTTTTTCATTGGATGGATTAGTGTGAGCAATCATAAAGAACAAGAATAAATTGGTTCGAAAGGTGCTTTCAGGAAGGCCTGTACGGCAATCGAAAGGATCCAGGTTGGAACTTGTTCAGATTTTGGTGGCCTTGCCCTCGCCACTGCTTTCAGGTTCTTCTGCCAATTTTTGTTCAAGGAAGTTCAATAGGGCCGAGATCTGAACCTTAAGCATACTACAAGATAATTTTTTCTCTACCCCGTCTTGTAGTAATTCTAATATCGAAACCAATGTTGGTTTACCTAAGTGGTTGTTGGATAACAGCCACGATAAATAGGTTTTCCATACCTTGTTGTAAATCGCCATTATAGACAGCTTTCTACTTGAGATGAGGGTAGAAATTACCCTGTCAGACAACCCTTTCCTCAATAACAGGTCCCTTTCAGTAACCAAGCTGTAAGGTGTAGATGGCGATGTAGCAGATCGGCCTACATTGGAAGTGTCCATGGAGGTTTGACCCTCAGTCTCAGAAGAGGTGCAAGCCATGGCCTTCTTGGCCACCAAAGTGCGATCACGATGACTGTTGCTCTGTCTTCTATAATTTTATAGATGACTTTTGGAATCAATCAGAATGGAGGGAAAGCATATGTCAGCTGAGTCTCCCATGGGTGTAAAATGTGTCCACCCCCAGGCTTCTATCCTCCTGTTGCAGAGAGAAGAACTGATACACCTTCCTGTTTGCTCTGGATGCAAAAATATATACATTCGGCATATCCCATTCTCTGGCAATCATGTGGAACATCTGATTGTCCAACTCCCATTCCGACTGCCGAAAAGCCTTCCTGCTTAAGGCGTCTGCCACAGTATTTCATTTCCCTTTCAATTGTATCGCAGATATTGACAAAAGAGTATTTTTTGCCCACAGTAGGATACCTTCTGCCACGGACATGAGGAGATGGGACCTTTTGCCTCCCTGTTTGTTTAAAAATGCGAGTGCGGTTGCATTGTCTGATAAAATCTGCATATGGGAGTCTCTGATGAGGGGGGCGAATTTCAATAAAGCACACTCTTTGGCTTTCAGTTCCCTCATGTTTGAGGACTTGTGGCTTCAAGAACCCTGTATCATGTGCTGCAGAAAGTGGGTTCCCCAACACCACACCCTTGCATCTGTCGTAATCTTCAGTGGATCTGGTTGCCTCCAAGGCCTCCCCCTGACAGATGCTTTGCCTTCAGCCATCACCTGAGTGACTGGATTACTGTTCTGGGTATTGCTACCTCCATGTCCAATGACTCTATATGACCATCCCATTCTGCTAGAAGAATATTTTGAAGGGGTCTGGCATATAATTGTGCCCAAATTACTGCCGGAATAGCCGCAGTCATCAGACCCAAAATCCTCATAATAACTCTGAATGATGTTTTTGTCCTTAAACAGAGAATCATTGTTTCTGCTGAGATTTTGCAGATCTTCTCTACCGGAAGGAACGGACAAGCATTTTTCGTATATATTTGGTAACCTAAAAACACTACTGATTGAGAAGGGTTCATTTGCGATTTCTCCGTTTATCAACCATCCTAGATTTTTTAGGTGGGCTATGGCCGTTAAAACATTTAGCCCGAGCACATCTTGATCTTTTGCAAATATAGTAGGTCGTCTAGGTATATTATATACCCCTGTCCCTTCCAACCTGAGAGGGACAAGTGCTTCTGCCAAGATCTTTGTAAAAATCCTTGGTGCTGAGGAAAGAAAGAGCTTTGTATTAAAAATGCAAGATCTCCCTTGGACGCTTGATCGCAAACCTCAACAGCCGTTGTGATTCTTCTGCAATAGAGATGTGCAAATAAGGATCCCTTAAGTCCACCGTGGCCAGAAACACCCCTGGAGTTAACAACTCCCTAAATGTATAAATCGATTTTATCTAACATTTCTTGTAACAGACAATCCTGTTCAATGGCTTGAGGTTCAATATTACTCTGAATTTTCCTGAGGCATTTTTCCTCAGAAAGACATGGGAACCCTTCCCTTTCCCCTATTACAGGGACTGAAACATTACCCCCTGATCTAGTTCTTGAAGAGACATTGTCATCACTTGAGCCTTTTCCGGGTAACGAGAAAGGTGAGTAATCAAAAATCTTGATGGAGCAATCTGCGACAGTTCGACTCTGTAACCCAAACTGAATAAGTTCAGAATGAAACTGTTGCTTGTTACATTTTGCCAATGTGGAAGTAACTCCCTCAATCTTCCTCCCACCTTGGCTACCCTGTCATTGCGTCTTGGGGAGGTAAAAAGAAAACCGCCTTTTCCCCTTTTTTTGTGTTTCCAATTCTTACTCTGGATTTGCCTGTTCCCTTTCTTTCCTCCGGTTCTGCCCATTCCGGCTTAATCATATCCTTTAATTATTGATGTACAGGAAAAGTCTGACCTTACTTAGTCAGTTGGACTCGATGGACTGTGTCTTTTTTCAACCGGACTAACTATGTAACTATGTACCCCTCATACAACCTATCATAGACTGATAGTTGACCTTGGTCTTCCGTTAAGTCCATTGTTTCCCACACAGCTTTAAAAAGCTTGTTGGTCTCATGAGAAGGGAATAAATATCTGTTGTGATTAGATTCCTCTTCTTCTCCTGACTCCGCACATTCCCCATCTTCTGAGCGAGAAGAAGAATCCAAAACTTTATTAGTCAACTCAGCACTAATCATGTAGCTGATTGAAGACCTGAAGAGGAAGGGCCCTGAACAGCAGATGGCCCCCCTATCATACCAACACTATCTTGAATCACAGAGCAGAACGACTGGAAGGTCAACACCATTTCCTCCCTCATACAGTCTAAACGGTCTTTAAAGATGCCTGAAGATTCATCCACCACTAGCTTCCCCACACAGGACTGGCAAAGCGGCTTCATACAAGAGGAAGGATATCTAACATTGCAGGTGGCACATCTTTTGCTTTGGGCATGTGTGATGACTGAAGAGAGCAGGGATCTTTCTTCAGAGGCCTTGGTCTGAAAAACACAACACCAGAGCCTCTATTGAGTATCATAAAAATAGCCCCACGGATTGTTATCCCCGAAATAGTGTGCCGACCCAACCCCTCATACTCAGACAAGTCCCCATGCGCAGAGAGTACAGATAGGAAAGGAGATTAACATTTTTTTCTCTCCACCTACCTTAAAACTGCTAGCAGTTGGATCCACCAGATCAGAAAAAAAAACTGCTGTAGTATTCGAGTCTGTGCTTAGAGGTATCATCTGCAATGATGACTCCAGCTCCTGTCCCCCGCTCCTGATGCCTTACCTTGCAGGTGTGGAAAATGCACGGTTTCTGCGTCCTGCTGCTTCTCCCATCCTCCTGGTTACCGACCACTTTCCGTAGCGTGGACCGAGCGGCTGAATGGGCGTATTACTTTGCGGCCATAAGTATTGTCGGCCCGGAAGTGCGTCACCCTGCCACGTCACTTCCGCCTGCTTCGTCACCTCCTCCTGCCACCATACTTCTTCCGGAAGTTGCCCTTACCACATGGAGAAGACCAATGACGGAAACCTGTGCAGAAAAAATGCCATCTAACTACTGCCTTTCCACTCTTCAACTACCGCGCACACGAGTCGCCTCGTAACGCCACTGGCCGCCGGGGTTTATATGGCCAGGATAGAGGTGCCTGGCGGCGACAGAGGGGCGGCAGTGCACGCTGAATCCACCTTCAAACCTGGAGTTCCAGGCCGCAAGGTAAGAATAAACCTTAGCCCATGTAAAACCAGGAGTCAGGGCAGCAGTATATACTAGGGAGGACTCCACTGAGACCACTACACCAGGAGGATGGTTGCCATACATTCATGAAGGAAACCTCAGGCCTTTTCGCAGCGCGGCAAACTCAAGGACAGGTGGGGGCTGCCCTGGAAAACCCTGTCATGTGCTCCTCAGGTTCACTGTCCCTGGAATGCAGAACCCACAACACGGGAGGCCCCTGCAACTAGCACGAAGGGGTGCACCAAAAATTTTGGCCACCGAAACACATTTTCCGAAAATGGCACTTTTTATTTGATAAGAATACTTATATTGTGCCTACAAGTTAAGGTAAGTCTTTAATTGGTGCGCATATTGGGGGAAATGGGTGTGGTTACGGGGGTGTGGCCACTAAAGGGTGTGGTCACTGAGGGGTGTGGTCACTGAGGGGCGCTGTAAAGCTTTCTCGCACAGGGCGCCTAAAGGCCTAAGGCCGGCCCTGAGGCTGAGCTCTCCTTCCACAACGCCCTGCTCAGCCTTCTGCACAGATCAGGAAAGCAGTGTATGGTTGGAGACAGCTTTCCGTCGTCACTGGAGAACGAGCCGGGGTAAGGGGGATGTAACCGTGTTACAGAAATATGAAGGAGAGACCCTTCCCCAACCGTTTTACAGAAACATAAAAGGAGGGACCTTTCCCCAACCATATAATAATCGTTAGCTGCAGCTCTAAAGGAGAGACTTTTCCCCAACCATGTTACAGAAATATAAAAGGAGGGGCCTTTCCCCAATCATTTTACAGAACCATAAATGAGGGACCTTTCCCCAACCATGTTACAGAAATATAAAGGAGGGACATTTCCCCACCCGTGTTACAGAAATATAATGGAGAGTCATTTCCCCAACCATTTTACAGAACCATAAAGGAGAGACCTTTCACCAACCATGTTACAGAAATATAAAGGAGAGACCTTTCACCAACCATTTACAGAACCATAAAGGAGGGACCTTTCCCTGACCATGTTACAGAAATATAAAGGAGGGGCATTTCCCCAACCATTTTACAGAACCATAAAGGAGAGACCTTTCACCAACCATGTTACAGAAATATAAAGGGGAGACCGTTGTACAGCAATATAAAAGAGGGACCTTTCCCCAACCATGTTACTGAAATATAAATGGGAGACCTTTCCCCAACCGTTATACAGAAATATAAAAGAGGGACCTTTCCCCAACCGGTATACAGAAATATAAAAGGAGGGACCTTTCTGCAAACATCTAACTGAACCATAAGGTCAGAACACACTTTTGTAATGCAGTGCATTGTGGCAGGTTGTGCGCTTTTATTCGGAATGGAACCCCAACACACAAAGGAAACACAGCCCCAATGCACACATGTTGCAGTGCACCACAAGGCATAGTAAACCACTACCATGCATTGCTGAGTGCTGCATTGGAAAAACATGTCCGTTCTTCTGCATTGGTAGTCCATTCATAATGAATGGGCTGCTCTAATCTAATGCATGTTGATGTGTTAACACAGCACACAAGAAATGGTGGAAATGAGGCCTAAACCAAGTACATTTCTCCAAACATGTCACAAATCCATAAAGGCCAAAACACAGTTTGGCATTGCAGTGCATTACAGCATGTTACATACATTCATTTTGAATGGCACCTCAATGCATGAAGGCAGCAAAACTCTGATGCACATGTGTTGCAACACGCCACAACACATGGGAATGCGCTACCGTGCATTGTGGTGCCCTGCGCCAGAACAAAATGCTGCGTGTTCAGTCTCGTGTTAATGCGTTAACATGCATGTGGTAACGCATTTGCCTTATTAAAAGGCAAAGTTGTAATGGGCCAGGCCATTTTTTCTGTCATGTCACAGAACAAAGCAGGGCCATTCATTCCTCCAGCTGTGAGGAGCGGGCCCCGCCATGGCTGGTTATGAGGAGGGATGAGTCGCCCCCCAGCGTCCAGCGGCTGTTGGCAGTAGTCTCTGACAAGATGGATGCCGGGGCTTCATAGTGAGGACAGGCCAGGATAATGGAGGACACCCCCCGGGCCGGTTCTGGTTACACTCCGCTTCCATAGTGACGCAGGCGCCTGGAGATGGCGTTCGTGCAGCCTGAAGCACGGCTAAAATGGCGGCGCTGGAGGTAGCGGAGAGGTCAGAGGGTATTGCTAATCACATCGTTATTTCATTATGTGCATTGTACATGGCTCCGAGCTCTCCGTGTATCTATGACTTAGACTTTGTAATGTTTTATTTCTGACATCCCGAACTGTGCCCGTTGTGCAGTGTCTCTCCTCATTCTCCTTACACTGGGGGCCCTTTATCTGCCCCCCCAGCACAGACAGGGGCCCCGCTCAGGCTATGGTGGATGTGAGGCATGTCCGTCCTGCTCCTCCTTCCCATGTCTCCTCTACCAGGACACTCTCCATGGTTTGTCCTTGACAGATCGTATGTGCTGCGACCCTGACATTGACAGCTCGCTACTACTAACCCGTCATAATGGAGATTTGTAACGATCGATAATCTTTTCTCACGTGATCACATGTCATTATTATATGGGTGGCAGATTGTATGAATAAAATGTGACCTGACATTGTGCAGCACAGCGGTTGTGTGCAGATGTTTACCAGCTATTTATTTATTTCCAAGTCTTCATCAAAAGTTCTTTATACAATTCTGAGACATTTGCAGAGTTGTGTATTATTATTATTATTATTATTATTACACTTGTGTTTGTGTGTTAAAGCCCCACTCCAGGCAGGAAAAAAGAAAACCCCCCCCCCCCCAGCACTGCATGGGTTAAATGCTTGCCAAGTCTAGGGGTAGAAGAATAATGTATTCACATTCCTCATTCCCACAGGCTCCATCCATCTCTGTGACCGATACTCTGAAGTCTCTTCTCTAAGACACTCTAACCGGCGGTGGCGTGCTGATGTCATCAAGTACAATCCAGAACTAATAGTCGACCATTGTATGTGAAGACGGCGTTGGATCGCCCACAACCCGGAGCGTCGGAGAGAAGAGATGAGCAGGGGAACAAGGTTATTATTACAACTTCTTCCTCTACATCCAGACTTATCAAGAGTTTAACCCTTCCAATACAGGGAGGGGTATCTGCAGGGTGTACATTTTGTGTAATTAAAACACAAAATCTTCTTAAAGGATGAGTACGCTTTAAAACAAAGGTCACCTATGCTAGAGACCCCTTTAAGGTGATATCACTGCTCACTCCCTCCACGTGCAGAGATGAATACTTCTCGAGTTCCCAGACTCCGTGGATTGTTTACATCCAGCGTTGTGTTGTCTTCTGGTCGCACTTGCACAGTACATCCCTATTGACTTCTATGGGGCTCATATCCCATCCAGGAGACATAGGTAGACAAACACGATAGAAGCCAACACGGATGTACTGTGCAGGTGCGTCCAGGAGAAGAAGACGTCCAACACAGCATGTAAACAAACAATAGAGTCCGGGCCTGTCAAAACTCGGGAAGTATTGATCTGTGCATAGGAAGTGAACAGTGACATCACATTAAAGTGGAACCTTCAACATTACCCACTGCAGTAGGAATTCATCAAAACTGAAGCAGACAGAATCTGGATCAAATGCCTATAGTAACCAATCAGCATCTATCCTTAGTTTGTCCACTTAAGCTTTAAAATGAAGGGGGGAAGCTGATTGGTTGCCACGGACAACTGCTCCAGATTCTGTCTGCTCCAGTTTTTATTAAGTGCCTCTCTGATTACTTTACCAGACATTTCAAGGAAACCTGTCCTGAGCAGAATATGTAGGCTGCCCTTGCTGGCCATTCTGTTCGTATTCTAGTTGTCTGGCTATCACAATGACCCCTTTGGCTTCAGTACTTTGTGTCACTGGCCTGAACCAGTAACACTTCCTTCTTTACTCTTTCTTGATCTGCTTAGTTGCTTTGGGTCAGTGAATCAAAGTACAGAAGCCAGATGATCAGCATAACAGGCAGCATTTTCAGAAGGAGCTCTGCAACCGTAACCTACATGCTTCTCTTAGATGCAAACCTTTCACAAGAGTTTGTGACTTAACCCCTTCATGAATGAGCTTGTTTTTGGTTTCTGTTTGTAAATGACTGACACACTTGACATTTTTGCTGTGTGATTCTTCCACGTCAGTAATATACTTTCTTACAAAGTGCACCCTCACAAATTATATATATATACAAAACGGCCCACGCCTGAAAAGGTACAGGCACTACTTTGGGCCGTTTTGTAGGGCGTTTTCCATTGGAATACAGCCAAGTAGCCTTTGGAATCGCGCGACGGTCGCGCGTCTTTTTTACCCCGAATCGCGGTTAAAAAAACGCGCGACGGTCGCACGACAGACACGCTTTTGCAATACGCCTAGGTGTGAACCCAGCCTATCTCTCGATCTATACGAGCTGTCAGAATGCCGGCAAAAGCCGACATGTGTGTCCGCTTTGCTGTGACTCTCAGACACCCGATATTAAGGTATCGGGTGTCTGAAAAAGGTTAACCCTTTCAGTAATGGATCTCTAGATAGTTAGACATCCATTACTGAAAGGTAACCGCTGATTCTCAGCGGTTAGCAGCCTTCTAGTGCAGCAAATAACTCGTCACGTACAGTGTACGTGACGAGTCATTTGGTCCCTTTGTGGCTGGACGTACAGTACGTCTCCCGTCACGAAGGGGTTAAACTCAGGAGATTGTCACCAGAAATGTGTAGAAATGGCCAGAAAAAGAGTTCTAGTTCCCTTTATGACAGTACAGGGAATAGTAGTGACGTAGGGGTTGGCGGATCAAACCACTGAAAATAGCCAAGCATCCAACACATCAGGAAGAGTTTTGAATGCTGATGGTTCCTCTGCTATGGTAGCTTTGCAGGTGAGTGAAGATCAGTGATGGGAGAGGTAAGTATGAACTCTTTGCAGGGGGCGCTTTTGTTTTTCAATGTGATTTTAGGAATAGAGGGGCTTAAAAATTCTAACAAGCTTGTTTTTCCCTTTTATGTTTTGCAGGATTCATCTGCCACATATGGATTACTATGTCATTCATGAAGTTTATGATGGCGACTTCCCCCAAGAACAGTTTGAAGCAGAATTAGATGCTGCACTGGAACACCAGTATCGATATATTGTAATTGAACCAGCACGCCTGGGAGATGAGACTGCCCGCTGGATTTCAGTGGGCAATTGCCTACACAGAACTTCAGTTGTGACAGGAATTGTTTGTCTTTTGACACCCCTTGGCCTTCCTAGCTCCTCTGCTCATTATTTAGGACTACCAGCTGGAGCCTTAAGTGTGGTATGCGCAGCCCTTTATGGTGTCTCCTGGCAGTCCGATCCATGTTGCCATTATCAGGTCGATCTGAGTGGGCAAGAGCTTGCACTGCTCCCTCCAGGGACTCTAAGGACTTCATCTCCCATAGTATTGGTCCGCAAAGAAGACACACAACGCAAAAGACTACACAATTTCATTGCACTGACTGCCCTAGTATATTGTGCCCAAAAGGTTTTTGAATTGTGTACAGACTAGTAGCATAAATGTTCTTACAGTAAAGATACTGACTAATTATTAGGCCTTCTCGTTTCTATCATGGGTCTGTATTTGTAACAATATAACACATTTCTGGCTTGAGAAGGTTTTGCATCATAGATGCCCCTAGTGCAGGGGTCAGCAACCATAAACACTCAAAGAGCCATTTGGACCCGTTTCCTACAGAAAAGAAAACACCGGGAGCCACAAAACCCTTTTGACATCTAAAATGAAGATAACCCTGCATATATAGTTTTTTACGTTTATGCTATGTATAGCATGTACTGTATATAGGTATATGTGGGCTTAGAAACGCGATGGACTCTGGGCTTAGTAACGCGATGGACTCTGGGCTTAGTAATGAGCTGGACTCGGGGCTTAGTAACGCGATGGACTCGGGGCTTAGTAACGCACTGGACTCTGGGCTTAGTAACGCACTGGACTCTGGGCTAAGTAACGCACTGGACTCTGGGCTAAGTAACGCACTGGATTCAGGGCTAAGTAACGCACTGGACTCTGGGCTAAGTAACGCACTGGACTCGGGGCTTAGTAACGCACTGGACTCGGGGCTTAGTAACGCGCTGGACTCTGGACTTACCTGAGACCCCGCAGAGCCCGCCTGAGTGTGACCCCGCAGTGCACACCATAGATCCTGCACAGCCCATCTGAGACTCTCTATGGTGGGCTCTGCAGGGCCTCTGGTCGCCGGGGTCCCTGCACCTTCTCCCAACTCCTCTTACCTGCTGCTGCTGGGACCTGGCCTCCTCCACCCCCTCCCTTGCCACTTCTGCCATGCCACCCCTGGTAGAGCTGATACTCATGTAAGAGGCTGCCCAGACCCCTTAAATGGGTACCGGCCATACCCCCCTGATGGCGGTGTTCTATCAAAGTTTGTGAGTATGTTACAATGTGTAACGTGGTCACACATTTCAATGTACTCCCGCCCAGTTTTTTGGCGGTGGAATGTGTGACCGCCAATAGGTAAAGCATTCCAATGCTTTCTCAGCTGTTCCAGGGCAGATAGGCATCACAGATGGTATGTGCAGGAGAACTGATCTGCCCTGGAACAGCTGATCGGTCCTGATATGTCACTTCTATCCGACTCTGTGAGTGCGATCTCACATTCCACCCCACTCAAAGTCGGATAGAAGTGACATTTCAGGACCGATTAGCTGTTCCAGGGCAGATCAGTTCTCCTGCACATACGATTTGCAATGCCGATCTGCCCTGGAACAGCTGAGAAAGCGTTGGAATTCTTCACCTATTGGTGGCCAAACATTCCACTGCCAAAAAACTGGGCGGGATTACATTGAAATGTGTGACCATGTCTCCGCTCACTCATTCCAACCTAGTCACAAACTGGGCGGGATTACATTGAAATGTGTGACCATGTCTCATAGTTACATAGTTAGTCAGGTTGAAAAGAGACACAAGTCCATCAAGTCCAACCTATAGAGATACAAAGAAAAAAAAGAAGAAAAGCCTAAACAGAACACTATGCCCACAATTACCCAATGTTGATCCAGAGGAAGGCAAAAAAAAACCTATAAAGCATGGTTCAATTTACTCCAACAGGTGAAATAATTCCTTCCTGATCCCCTAAGGCAATCAGATATTCCCTGGATCAACAATCTCTGATGCTTAATATACCTCTAAGAACTCAATATCCAGTAATATTCTGTGCATTTAGGAATACATCCAGATGTTTTTTAAAACAATTAACCGAGTTAGCTAGAACAAGCTCCTGGGGGAGTCTATTCCACATTTTCACAGCTCTAACTGTGAAGAATCCCATCCCTATGCAAAGGTTAAACCTCTTTTCCTCCAGACGCAAAGAGTGCCCCCTTGTCCTTTGCAGTGACCTTAACGTGAATCATTTGGCACCAAGTTCTTTATATGGACCATTTATGTATTTGTACATGGTGATCATGTCCCCCCTTAATCGTCTCTTCACCAGAGAGAACAAATTCAGGTCAGCTAATCTTTCCTCATAGTTGAGCTCCTCCGTGCCTCTTATGAGTTTGGTCGCCCTTCTCTGCCCTTTCTCCAGTTCCACAACATCCTTTGTGTGAACTGGTGCCCAAACCTGAACCGCATATTCCAGATGAGGTCTTACTAATGCTTTGTAGAGGGGCAGGATTATGTCTCTGTCTCTGGAGTCTAGAGACCTCGTATAATACAAGAAAGTATTTTGCTTGCTTTAGAAACTGCATCTTGACATTGCATGCTATTATTGAGTCTATGATCTACCAGAACACCCAGATCTTTCTCCATCATTGACTCCCCCAAACATACTCCCCCTAGATTGTATGACATATCCATGTTTTTAGTCCCCAAGTGCAGAACTTTACATTTATCAACATTAAGCCTCATTTGCCAAATAGTTGCATTCAGATCTGTTTGTAAGTTGGAGACATCCTGTAAGGACTGTATTCCACTACATAACTTGGTGTCATCTGCAAACACAGAAATAGTACTTTTAATCCCCAATTCTATGTCATTTATAAATAGGTTAAACAGAAAGGGGCCCAACACTGAACCTTGGGGGGACACCACTAACAACCTCAGACCATTCAGAGTACAAATCATTGATCACCATGTCTCCGCTCACACATTCCAACCGAGTCACAAACTTTGAGAGAACAGAGAAATAGATTATAATAGGGAACATTACAGCGTAATGTTCCCCATTATAATCCACTTTTCTAATTAAATTAAATAACAGCAGTTATTTATTTTATTATAACTGCTAACTGTTATTACCCGCCCTCCTCATTTGGGCTCACCTGCCAAGCCTCACACCCAGCATCCCAGCCAGATGGTGTGCACTGCAGGGGGCAGGGCATGTGACACACACTCCTCCCCCCCCCCCCCTCAAC
>NW_017306673.1:138055-138697 GCF_000935625.1 Nanorana parkeri | reverse complement strand
CCCCCCCACAGCCTCAAGCCCCGGCGGTAGTTCCGCCCCTGGACAGGGAACCGCAGCAGAGGGATAAAAGAGCCACATGCGGCTCCGGAGCCGCGGGTTGCTGACCCCTGCCCTAGTGCTTCCTAGTTTCAAAGTGCAGGGCATTGTCTGACAACTACTGTTTCTTAAAGAGGAATTCAAGTGACAGGAGTTAAATCTTACAAATGCATTCAAGTAACTTAACCATTAACAAAAATGTATCTTCTTTGTGTCTCACTCAGCTGTAGATCCTCAAATCATCTCTGAATTCATGAAGACACTGTCCTTCCTTCTGGAGGGTGGCTACTTTTGTTCTCCATGGTCCCCATGTGTGCTGTAAAGTAGACGCCGCTCCAAACTCGCTCCCATGAAGGATTACAATCTCAATACAAATAAGTAATCTAAATGTGCCATTGCAGTTCATCACGAGAGTGAGCTTAGACTGGTGACTACTTTACAACACGCACGAGGGGTCAAGGGGAACAAGAAACCACCCTCCAGAAGGAAGGACGGTGTCAGCATGAATTCAGAGATGATTTGAGGATCTACAGCCGAGTGATACACAAATAAGATACATTTTTGTCAATAGTTGAAGTACTTGAATGCATTTTTAAAATGTAACTC
>NW_017306673.1:136152-137233 GCF_000935625.1 Nanorana parkeri | reverse complement strand
TATGCAAAGGTTAAACCTCTTTTCCTCCAGACGCAAAGAGTGCCCCCTTGTCCTTTGCAGTGACCTTAACGTGAATCATTTGGCACCAAGTTCTTTATATGGACCATTTATGTATTTGTACATGGTGATCATGTCCCCCCTTAATCGTCTCTTCACCAGAGAGAACAAATTCAGGTCAGCTAATCTTTCCTCATAGTTGAGCTCCTCCGTGCCTCTTATGAGTTTGGTCGCCCTTCTCTGCCCTTTCTCCAGTTCCACAACATCCTTTTTGTGAACTGGTGCCCAAAACTGAACCGCATATTCCAGATGAGGTCTTACTAATGCTTTGTAGAGGGGCAGGATTATGTCTCTGTCTCTGGAGTCTAGAGACCTCGTATAATACAAGAAAGTATTTTGCTTGCTTTAGAAACTGCATCTTGACATTGCATGCTATTATTGAGTCTATGATCTACCAGAACACCCAGATCTTTCTCCATCATTGACTCCCCCAAACATACTCCCCCTAGATTGTATGACATATCCATGTTTTTAGTCCCCAAGTGCAGAACTTTACATTTATCAACATTAAGCCTCATTTGCCAAATAGTTGCATTCAGATCTGTTTGTAAGTTGGAGACATCCTGTAAGGACTGTATTCCACTACATAACTTGGTGTCATCTGCAAACACAGAAATAGTACTTTTAATCCCCAATTCTATGTCATTTATAAATAGGTTAAACAGAAAGGGGCCCAACACTGAACCTTGGGGGGACACCACTAACAACCTCAGACCATTCAGAGTACAAATCATTGATCACCATGTCTCCGCTCACACATTCCAACCGAGTCACAAACTTTGAGAGAACAGAGAAATAGATTATAATAGGGAACATTACAGCGTAATGTTCCCCATTATAATCCACTTTTCTAATTAAATTAAATAACAGCAGTTATTTATTTTATTATAACTGCTAACTGTTATTACCCGCCCTCCTCATTTGGGCTCACCTGCCAAGCCTCACACCCAGCATCCCAGCCAGATGGTGTGCACTGCAGGGGGCAGGGCATGTGACACACACTCCTCCCACCCCCCCCCTCAAC
>NW_017306673.1:135406-136077 GCF_000935625.1 Nanorana parkeri | reverse complement strand
GGAGTGTACCTCACTGGGCCCCCCCACAGCCTCAAGCCCCGGCGGTAGTTCCGCCCCTGGACAGGGAACCGCAGCAGAGGGATAAAAGAGCCACATGCGGCTCCGGAGCCGCGGGTTGCTGACCCCTGCCCTAGTGCTTCCTAGTTTCAAAGTGCAGGGCATTGTCTGACAACTACTGTTTCTTAAAGAGGAATTCAAGTGACAGGAGTTAAATCTTACAAATGCATTCAAGTAACTTAACCATTAACAAAAATGTATCTTCTTTGTGTCTCACTCAGCTGTAGATCCTCAAATCATCTCTGAATTCATGAAGACACTGTCCTTCCTTCTGGAGGGTGGCTACTTTTGTTCTCCATGGTCCCCATGTGTGCTGTAAAGTAGACGCCGCTCCAAACTCGCTCCCATGAAGGATTACAATCTCAATACAAATAAGTAATCTAAATGTGCCATTGCAGTTCATCACGAGAGTGAGCTTAGAGTGGTGACTACTTTACAACACGCACGAGGGGTCAAGGGGAACAAGAAACCACCCTCCAGAAGGAAGGACGGTGTCAGCATGAATTCAGAGATGATTTGAGGATCTACAGCCGAGTGATACACAAATAAGATACATTTTTGTCAATAGTTGAAGTACTTGAATCCATTTTTAAAATGTAACTCCTTAGCATCAC
>NW_017306673.1:126469-135310 GCF_000935625.1 Nanorana parkeri | reverse complement strand
GGGGGGGGGTCCCAATGAATTTGCCATGATGTTCAAGTATGTACAGCACTCTATGCAATATTTAACTTTGGGTGTGCTCTGGTATAGCTATTCAAGGTTTCAAGCTCTCTGGTGTCATTCCATCGCTGCCATGTCCTTCCTATTTTCCCGGTCCAACGTCTTCTCCCTTGGATGGGCATTGATTATATAACTCTCACGCATACACCATGAGTTACGTTACCTTGATTTCTGAGAGCAGGTAAGTAAGAGCCTTTGGCAGAAGAAACTTATAAAGTTCCTACCTGCTGGCAAATTTTAAAGTTTTACTTCCACTTTAAAGGAGAACTATGGGGCGAGTGAAAATCACACAGCCTCATAGTTCTAGCCGACCTGTGACAATGAAACTGTCACAGGTCGGCTCAATAGATCGGGAAGTGAGCGTACACATACCGTCGCTCGCTCACTTCTCGATCCTGTCCCTGCAGAGAGCCATGACTGTCACTCATGGCTCCCTGCAGGGATGACCCCCCTCCCCTGTCCGATCCTCCAGCGCTGACTGGCGGAATGGATGGGGGAGGGTACAGCTGGCTCTGCCTCTAGATAGGCAGAGCCAGCTGTCACTCATGCAGCTGGGTGGATCCAGACAGTAATGTCGGGATCCGTCCCTGCTGTGGTGTCTCAATATACCGCAAGCTGTAGCTCGCGGTATACTGAGCCTAGGGTGACGGGAGAACGCTAGTTTGTGTCCTCCCGTTACCCTTAGGAGAACTATGGGGGAAAGCCCATACTCCATAGTTCTCCTTTAACCAGTTGACATCCGCGGTGTTAAACCCCCTTCCCATCCAGGCCATTTTTCAGTATTCAGCGCTGTGGTACTTTTGCTATGGACCCGCTGATCGCCTATATGTCAAACACCCGGTAACGGGTGTGTTTAATGGTCGGGTCTTTTCTGCCCGTGCGTGCCCGCTAGGGGGCGCGCGCGAGCAGAAAATAATTGCCGTCTGGAGACGGCAACCCGCAAATGCAGCAGTGCCGTCCGTCCGTTTTTTTACTACGGGCGGACGGCAAGAGGTTAAGCTGACCACACAAGTTCAATATGTCAGATTCAGTCTCTCAAATAATAATTATTATAGCCAATCAGGCACACAATCACTGTACAGTGGTTACTCTATTTGGTTTTTAACAGATCAAATCTAAAACAAGATCTGTTTGAGGCTGGCATGAGAGCATTTGGTGACCTTGTCTAGTCTGGGACCCAACTCAGCCTCTAACTGAACAATGAAGCAGCACAGTGAAGCTGTCATTCCTTTGCCTCCTGTAAGCATGTTAAGTGTTAGTGTGACTGTGTTAAGCTATACAGTTCTTACTAGGTCAGGCATGAGGCTAGCAGAAAACCTGAAAAATCATATTCAATACTTATGTGGGTGCACACCGTTGCAGGTTTGAATTTTGGCAAGAGGTGGCTATGACTGCAGCCGATGCTTCTGGTTAAGTCCATGTCTTTCATTACAATACATATATTGGAATTAATATGATTCAGACACATTTCATATCCTAATTTGTTTTCCTAAACAAATAGACCAAGTACAGCGCAGTCTGCCGACCTGAGAAAACAAATGATCTGCTTTGCATAGTGTGGGATGTGAGGTGGAGAAACCGCGTAGCACCCTGTTGTGCCTGAATGAAATGTAATTTGTGACATTTCAATAAAGTTCTAAAAAACAAAAGTACATGGTGCAATTGCAATGTGCTGGGATCGGCACATTGCCACTGTGCAGGGCACCACACACTGGACTGTCGATTGCCATGTTGTATTTCAAACTATGTATAGCCCTTTCAGTGGTAGATTTGGTAGTGGTAGAGCAAAATACTACACTGAGTGGCCAGATTATTATGACCACCTGACGTTTGTAGGCTAATTAGCTATAATTTTGCGCTGAAGTTGCTAGAGGGCCAGACCATTATAAATAGGGAAGCAGGTTGTTTACCACGACAGTAGAAGTGATTTTTTTCTGAAGATACGGGTAAACAACGCGATTTAACAGCCTTTGAACGTGGGATGATTGTTGGCGCTCGGAGCCATGGAGCAAGTATCAGCAAAACAGCAGAATTCGTTAAATGTTCAAGAGCAGCTGTTGCTAAAGTGTTTAAAGGAGAACTATGAGGTGAGTGCTTTTCATCCGAAGGCCTGTTCGAACACCTTTGCTGTCTGCAGTTACCAGGATAAAACGTCTCCAGTTCACACACAAGGATTGGACAGTCGAGCATTGGGAAAAAGTAATGTGTTCCGATGAATCATATTTCCAGCTGCATCATGCAGAGTGAGAATTTGGCAGAAACAGCATGAAAGCATGCCCCCCACATGCATGAGTACAACCCTTCAAGCTGGTGTGGGAAGTGTTTTGGTTTGGGGCATGTTTTCCTGGCATGATTTGGGCCCTTTAATTCGTGTGGAACAACGTCTGAATAGCACAACATACCAAAGTATCGTTGCTGATCAAGTTCATCCTATCATGTTGATGGCGTATCCCAATGGAGATGGCTTCTTCCAACAAGACAATGCGCCATGCCACGGTGCTCGTATTGTGCAGGAGTGGTTTCAAGAACATGAGGGAGAATTTACCTTGCTTAGGTGGCCCCCACAATCACCAGATCTCAATCCAATTGAGCATTTGTGGGACGAAGTTGAAAGAGCCATCAGGCAGCTGGTTCCACAACCATCAAATCTCACAGAACTGGACAGTGCTATTCATCAGGCATGGTGTCAGATTCCTCGCATCACCTTTCAACATCTCGTGGAGTCAATGCCAAGAAGAATCGCCGCAGTATTGAAGGCAAAAGGTGGCCCAACGAAGTACTGATGGGGTGGTCATAATAATCTAGCCACTCAGTGTATTCTACAATACAAGAACCACTGACTGTGTAATGTACAAACATGGTAGCCCTGTGCAACTATATGTATTACAGAGCCAGCTTTGTCTGACCAGGCCACTCTTCAGCTAAAACATTTATTTGCACCCCGACATTTCTGTCAGATAATGCACCACTTTGCGCAGAAAATTGTTGCAATTACAAATGTTTAGGCATTCTAATTTTTCTTTCTTTTGTTTGTATGTTTATTTATTTTGAATTTATCTAACCAGGCTGCGTGTCGATCTCATCTCGGCGACATGTGGACATCTGCAGTGGCTCTGGGCACTCCACCTCACCAGCGATGCTGGGACCTGGCCTCCTCATGGTCCGGATCGGTGATGTTGGGCCCCGACCTCTTCCAGTGGCAGACCGTTGGCAGACCATCTCCACTGCAGGGCCTTGACCTCCATCCTTTCCACTGCTGGGCCCCGGCCTCCTGACCCGGCCCCCCCAATTGCCTCCTGGCCCAGTCCTCCCCTGTCAGTGGGCGACAAGACCCCCCACATATGGGCCCTGGACAGCTACTTGCAGGTCCCCAGCAGGCTGCCGAAGTCCCCGCAAGCCCAGGAACACAGCAGCTGCTGCGGTTTAAAAAAATGAAAGGGCCAGTATCGGGCTTAAGAATCAGGGCATTTTCAGGAGCACAAGTGAAAATGCCTGCTATCAGCCCTGGTACTTATACTACTATCGGTATTAGGACATCCCTAGTGGGCGGTCCTGAATTGATGCAAAGAACAAGCTCATGCAATAATGTATGTGCTGTTCCCTGCAGCATTCTCCTGTAAGCCAACAGGGTTGTGTGCATGATGCTTTGCACTCCCAAGATCTGAGCTGAATGACGGGGGCTATCATTCAACCCGGAAAAAGAATGGTGCTGGACCTTGGAGCTGTGAGTCTACAAGGCGACAGCCCTAGAGAGAGGATGCATTTTGCAGTGAAAGCTGATTTCTTTTTACATTTTAACTGTTGCAGGGCAGTATTTAAAAAACGAGCCTGAAATTGGGCATCAAAACTTATTTACTGCTTGCTAAGAAAATGTAAATGCTTGAATGGCCTAAGGCTGGCCACAGGTTCACCCAATGTAACTGTCAGAGAGAAAGAAAAACTATTAGCTTTCAATTGCAGGCACCACATTACTGGACCCAACTGATCGCTTGAGCTTCAATCCTTCTATAAAAGAAAAATGTGGGAAAAGCAGAGGCCAAGAATCCCAAGATAAGTATCTTTTTAGTGCGTCATCCCTCTACTAAAACCAGTCCTGTGACTCCCAGTGCTAGACTGATGCCCATCTAACTCAAAAAAGGGGTGACAACACCAGCTGTGAATCTCTCCTAATAAGACACCAACCTGGTACTGGGTGGCTCTGGGATCTTGTGTCCCTGTAGTGGTTCAGAGCAACTGCAGGATAAGAGAATCGGGATAAACGAACTTGAGAGATAGCTAGTTGATAATTTCAGCAGATTGCATGAGGCTTCATTTTAACAAGGAGCAGTTTAGAGCTTCGATATCCAGAAGATCGGAGTTGAGAATACTTAGCTAACAAATGTGGCTGCTGAAGCCTCTATAGTTACAGCAAATAGATGTGTATTGAAGGAGCGCTGGACCCCTTTAGTGGATGAGAATAGTACAATTCATGACATTTGGAGGCAGCTCTTTGTGGACAAGGGTATCCCAAGGAGTCTCTGGATTTTTTTTTTACATATTGGACACAAACACTGATTAATTCAGTCCAGTTTGGGTTTTTATTAGATATAATGCAAAGATAAAAAGTGTAGACCTTCACATGCATCTAATAAAAAACCCAAACTGAACCGAAATAATCACTGTGGCACTTTCATTTTTCCAATGACTCTATAGTAAGAAATGGTTTATTTGGTACCTTCACTTTTGTTTTGTTTAAAATACAATTTTTCAACCAGAGGAAACCATTACCCTTCATGTATGAAACAACATTCATATCTCTGTTGAGCGTTTACTAATGCTTAAGGTAGCCTTGTGCCTGGGGATCCTTAAACCTAGCAGCAATAAAACCTCCCATTGCAGTGGGGCTACCCCCGCACTGCAGGGTTAACTGTTTGTGGGGTACCTGTGTAAAGAACTTTTGCTTACCTGACCCATGCTCCCCTAGCCTCTGCCCCTCTGCTCAGATGGTCAGAGGCACACTGACATTATCACATCTAATGCAGCACCAAAAGCCCTTAGTTATATGTGAGGACGCCGAGGGACAGTCCACGAGCCGAAGCGTAGGGGAAAGAGGTGAGCTCAAACTGCTGGGGTTGCGGGGTTCAGATAAGCAAAAGTCCTTTACACCAGTATATTAGACACCGACAAGCAGTTAACCCTTGCAGTGCTGTGGTAGGCCCAGAGGTTTTTAAGAGACGGGACTTTTTGCTTGGCATGAAAAGACTCTTCTTAAAGTGACGCTAAAATCAGGAGTTAAACTCTGACACTTTTTTTCAGTAATGAATGCAAATCAAAGAAATATACATTGGCCAGCAAAGGATTTCTATACGTTTTTGCCCAAACACTTAGTCATCATGTTTCCTAACAGCTAACTCCAACTCTCTCAGCCTTGTTTCCCTGAACTTCCTGTCCAGTACAAGAGCACAAGGGACAGAGCAGTCTCCAGCAGCCATCCATCTACTAGTTTAGAGAAGAGAGGGAGGAGGAGCAGGGTGGAGGGAAGTGGCTTAAATTGCTGTGTTAGTTTACTAAGTTGTATTGAGATTGTAGTCCATCACGGGAGCGAGCTTGGAGCGGTGACTACTTTACAACACACATGGGGACCATGGGGAACAAAAGTAGCCACCCTCCAGAAGGAAGGACACTGTCAGCACCAATTCAGAGATGATTTGAGGATCTACACCCCAGTGATACACAAATAAGATACATTTTAGTCAATAGGGCACTTGAATGTACAGTATTTTTAAAATGTAACTCCTGAGTTTAGTGTCACTGTAATAAAACGTACACTGGATTATTTATACTAGATTTTGTGTTACATTTGAATTACAACGCTACTGTATTGTTTTAAATATTATTACTTGTATGCATTTCATTGTTTTATCACAATGGGGTCTATTTATAAACATTTTCACACAATATTCTCACAATCACTTATAGCCTTGGTTCTCAACTGGGGGGTCGTTACCCTATGTTCAGTGGGTCACTGCATGCCTTCCACTTTTCTAGGTGAGAGGCTCCTCAGCCTCCCCCTAGCACAGCACTGTCAATTCTCGCACTGAGCAGCCATTCAAAATATGGTGCCCGGTGCCGATTTAAGGTGGGATGAGATGGGGCTATGTCCGCGAGGGAGCTCCATCCATACGTGCATTGCTTACAGCTCCCTCATGTGCTCTGTAGAGGTGCCTGGACTGGAGTGACGTCACATTCTGGCTCCTGGTATCTCTACAGGGTACGCAGGGGAGCTGTACAAGCAATGCGCATATGGATGGAGCTCCATCACAGCACAGCAGCCCACACTGGACCCCAGGCTGAGGATCCACAACAGTTCTCGTAAGGTAGGGAGACTGGGTGGATCTTAAAAAAAGAACAACATTTTTATTTTTTTCAGAGTGTGTATGTGTGTGACAACGTCTGTGGGTGTGTGAGATTGTGTCTGTAAGTCTGCAATTGCTCCTACCTTGCGTTCTGGTGCAGGCGGTGCGCTGCATTGCACTTGCATTTGAATGACATCCCAAACGCATCTCCCAGCCACAGTTCTACCACAAGGCCATGCGTTCCAGTGCGGTATGACTTGGGTCATGACAAGGGACAAGTGTGGGCCCTGAAGTTACGCAGGTTGAGAACCACTGATTTATAAAGTCCAATGATAACAATGTGTGGGACATTTATATATAGACATCTATGTATAAGGAATGCGTCTTCAGGGGTACTTTGTAGCGCTGATCATCACGTGGCACATTATCATATTTGCTGTGAATAGACACTTTGTAGTTGAACATATTGGGGTGGATGAGATACTATTTCCCAAACATCAGATATGGTTTTTATTTTATATTACACTCTATACAGTTAAGTGATTCCTTAATATGGAATAAGTGGCAGTGTGCACCTAAATGAGAGCCTGTGACAACAAAGATCACCCCACAAAGCTCAGCCATGTCTACTTCCTCCTCCTCCTCCCACCAGTCAGCACGTGGAGGGTACCACAATACCCTTCCCCCTCCCGGCGCCCTTTGTTCTCCCGCATCGTACGTGCGCTCTGTTTGAATGACAGATTCTGCTCTCGCGATTTTACTGACACCCGCCAATTGGTGGGAGGAGAGCGCACGGTCGGCGCCAGTTTCAGTGGACCACTGTGATTGGCTAGCAGATAAAACTGTAACAGGAAACGGAAATTCCATACTAAAAAGCTGAACGTTCAAGCAGGGCCCAGCTCTCCACTGCCAACTCCAGGTTCGGCCCATAACCACGCCCACAACTTCCGGGAATAGCCGATCCTCCTTTTAGACCCACCCACTTTCTCCGAAAACTGCCGAGCCATAAAGGCGAGCTGCATTTTCTTTGACGGAGATCCCCGGATTGTACGATAAATCCCACCCCTTTTTTCCGGAAACGGCCGAAGTTCCTAGGGTATGTGTGGAGCTGTTGCCTCGTCTTCCTCTTGAAGAGAACGAAGAGTGAGGGGGCCGCGCTTGGACACTGGCCCGCGGTGACCGCATCGGCGGCCTTCAACATGTCTGAATTCGACGAGTTCGAGCGGCAGCTGAACGAGAATAAGCAAGGTGAGCACTGGCCGCCGAGTGAGCCCACTCAGGCCTCGCATTGGGCGGCGGCGAAAAAAAAAATGTGCGCGGCTTTGGCCTGGCGGGGCGGAGCTCGCTGTGCACTGCAGCCTCTAATGAAGGCCCAGCCGACGGAGAGCCCGGGCCTAGCAGCTCTGTGTACTGTAGAGCCGCTGGAGGGCTTCAGGAGCGTGCGTAGGCCGCGCTCGGCGCCAATGGCTGCGGGCTCTTATTAATCTCATTGTTTGTATATGGAGTGCGAGCGTAGAAATGTGAATACGATACAGATACCGTTCGGTATTCATCAAGTGGGATTTCGCATGTCGTTTAGAGCCGGTTTATGGGACATTTTACAGGTTTCCAAAGTCACATAGTGTTGATTCCTGCTACATAGCGTCAAACCAGGACCGTTCCCGGTGATTTATAAAGCTATATTATACACGCTATGATCTGATTGTGCAATTTCCTTTAGATCTTCCAAAGCGTGTTTAATTGAGGGCCGCTAATTGGATGGCTATAGTACATAGTTATTCTATCACTAAGATTGGTTATTCAATCAGATAAGGTCATACACATTACAATCAACATAAGACCTCCCGGATCTATGTGATATGAGAACATACCTGAACTATCCAATCAGGAGGAAACTTTGTACTATGTACTTGTTAGGAGATAATACAATGCGCTGAGCGCATGATTATAGATCTTGATGTATCCTCTGTAGGATCGGTTATGTCCATGGTTGACCCGGGCGGGGGAGTTATGTGTATCTGCGATGTCCATTGTTGAACCTGGTGGGAAAAGGGGGGTTATGGGTATTGGCACTGTCCATGGTTGACCCGGGTAATAAGGGGGGTATTGGTGACCAAGGAGGTTGACCCGTGTGATAATGTGAGTGTATTGATGATGTCAATGGTTGACCCGGGTGATCAAGGAGGTTAACCTGGGTGATAGGGGGGTATTAGTGATCAAGTAGGTTGACCCGCGTGATAGGGGGATATTGCTGATCAAGTAGGTTGACCCAGGTGATAAAGGGGTATTGGTTATGTCCATGGTTGACCCTGGTGATAAGGGGGGGGGATATTAGTGATCTCCATGGTTGACCCGGGTGATAAGAGGGGTATTGGTGATCAAGGAGGTTGATACGAGTGATAAGGGGGATAATTGGTGATGTCCATGGTTGACCTGGGTGATAAGGGGG
>NW_017306673.1:125844-126382 GCF_000935625.1 Nanorana parkeri | reverse complement strand
GGCTGATAAAGGGGAGGGGGTGTTGGGGTATAGGTGATGTCCATGGTTGCCCCAGGTGATGGGGTGGTATTGGTGATGTCAATGGTTGATATGAGGGGGGGGTCTTTGTACCAATTGTTTTGCCTTTGTATTCCATCCTGACATTTTATTATGTAATGTACTTTGAGATGTAAAGCTGCCCACACACTTTACAATTATCTGCAGATTTTCTATGGTCAGATAGAAAAGGTGCAACAGATTCCTCCATCTACACTTAACTGTGTGGATGGAGTAATCTCCACCTGGGCCAATCTGTTGCACTTTTTCCATCCGACCACAGACAATCTGCAGATAAATTGTAAGGTGTATGGGCAGCTTTACATTGGAACACCCTCTGGTAGAATGTATTCATTTAAAGCTGGAGTTTAGGCTTCCTCTAATTTGCCTTTCCTGTAAATATGTTTTCATTTCATACCTTTTATTTTATAACACTTGGTCACACAAGGGGGTTTTGCATCATTTGTGGCTTACTGAGCAATAGATTTTAAATGGTTTTGTT
>NW_017306673.1:122594-125813 GCF_000935625.1 Nanorana parkeri | reverse complement strand
GCAAGGATTGAATATTCATGTGGTCACACTGCCCTGGACTTGTCTCAGTATCAGGTCTGTGTCTGACAATGTAGGCTCATTGATCTTCATTGCTCAGAATGATTAGAAGTTGAGTGGAGCCTCACCTGACGTAATGAAGACTCTGGAGACAATTAAACAGGTCCTCAGGGCAGCTGTTGCCTAGCAGATGTCTCCTGGAGTTATAGGAGAGCGAGATCTGCAGCCATTTGCACTATTAGAGTTTAAAGGAGAACTGTGGGGTTAAGGCTTTTCCCCATAGTTCTCAGGGTAACGGGAGGACACAAACTAGCGTTCTCCCGTCACCCTAAGCTTAGTATACCGCAAGCTACAGCTCGCGGTATACTGAGACGCCGAAGCGAATCCCGCCAATTATGTCTGGATCCGCCCAGCTGTGTGTGACACCTGGCTCTGCCTATCTATAGGCAGAGCCAGCTGTACCCGCCCCGTCCGATGCGCCAGTCAGCGCTGGCGGAGAGGGGGGAATCCAGCCCCTCCCCTGTCACGGCAGACGGCTGTGACAGGATTGAGATGTGAGCGAACACCGATATGTGTTCGCTCACCTCCCGATCTACTGAGCAGACCTGTGACAGTCTCATTGTCACAGGTCGGCTAGAACTACGGTATGAGGTGAGTGAAATGCACTCGCCTCATAGTTCTCCTTTTAAGTGATCCTTGTCGGTACCGGCAACAAAGCAAGCGTGATGCATTGAAACTTCTCCATGAGAAAATGATGAATCGGATGTTGATTTCCAGTGGAATTATTAGGAAGTTGAAATTCTTAGTGTGGAAATGATCCCCCCAGACTGCTGGATGAGCTCCTTTTTTCAGGAACAATAAAATGGATCATTTCAGCCTAGCAGCATTCCTACCATACAGATGTACATCAGGGTGGGACAAATCCCAGGAGGCAGGTAGCCAATGCGATTAAAAATCACTGCTGACTCCTAACTTTTTGTAGTTTTTCCTCTAGTTGTTAATGGAACTGGCTCTTAACTCAAAAAAAACTGTATTGGACAGACTGGTTCCTGAATTTCATATTTGTCCACCCGTTTTTTATATACAAAAAACTCCCCCTTTATCCGGCACTCTGAAGCAACCAGGGGAAAAAAATCAAGGGCATAGGTCGTCTTTTTTTTTTTTGTCTTTTATTTCCTGGTGGCTTGATGCACATTAAAACATTTTATTGGCAACTAAATGTAATTGATAACAAAATTCTTTGTTTACATCTTGCTACCAGATTCAGCAGCCGAATGTACACAATAGGGAGCAATAGCCAGTCTGCTATTTCAAATTGCAATAGCAGGCAAGCTATTGTACCTGCCCACTGAGCAGAGAAGTGGACTTGGGAGAGAGGACGTTCTCTCAGGTCCACTCAGAGGGCAGGTGCAATAGTGTGCCCGCTATTGCAATTGGAAATAACAGGCTAGCTATTGCCCCCGACACTTTACATTCACCTGCTGGCTGTGTAATCTAGCCAGCAGGTTAAATTGGGAAGGGGTGGTTGGTTGCTTGCGTTACTATTAACTCTCAAGCAAACCTGTGTTATCTGGCATCTACCGATCCCTATGGGTGCAGGTTAACTGAATTTACTGTACACTGTTTTGGGGTAGGTTGTCTTGCTCTGGTTGGCACCTCCATGAAATGCCCTCTTTACATGGGCAGCATTAGTGTGGTTACCAGGCTTTTGGGATTATGTGCTCCTGCTCATCAAAAATGACACCAAGGGGCCAAGAAGATCCGTTCATTTCGCGGTGCAGGCTAAAATCAAAGAAAAGAAACTGTAATGGCCAAACGAACGTTCAGTCAAAATAAGTTTTAATATGTTCCAGGTGCATTAAAACAACATCTATGCAAATACTTCATCTTCTTTAAAGTGGCTATACACCTTACAATCATTGTACAACTTTTGTTGTCCAGACATCTCACCCTCGCTCAATTTCTTACAACTAGCCCATCATGCACAGACCAATGTAGTTCACAATTAACGTTCATCAGCATCACCACCTGGCTGATTTTCATCAATCGAAAGAACAGGTTTTCGTTTGAGCATGTGCAGTTTTCATCTTGAGATTTTTGTTGTACAACAATGCCAATAACCTGTCAATTTTCCTCCCATTAGACAAATGTTTCCCCAGTCATCTTCCAGGACAGCCAATGAGATAAGGCTCCGCCTGCCTGCAACAGGAAACACATCAACCACATTTAAATAAATAGACCCCTCCTTCCATCCCAATTCAGTTTTTTTGTGTTTCCTCCGGCTACACAGGGACATCGTAATGTTTGTTATTTTCAGGGCTCAAATTTGTTTGCCTTAAGGCTGAGCCTAACCTACAGGGATTCTTGGCCAAGGTTCCCCTCCATCATTCAGGGAAGGCAACCATCCTCCTGCACGTGAGTGGCGCCAGACGGTGACCCCCCGGTGTCTGCTTAATAGACAAAAATCTGCCAGTTGTACAGTAATTGAGGTTGTGCACTTCCCATCAACTGGCAGATTTTCTGACGAAAACAAAATAGCAGGCAAAAATCTGCAGATAATTGTAAGATGCATGGGCACCTTTTTTTAGAAAGCAGCTACGGCATGGCTAGAAAAACCTGTCCTGACTGCATGCTGTAAAGGACCAGTGGTCTCTGTGCAGAGGTCCGACATGTCTCCTGCTTGGTTCCGCTTTCATTTTTCTCTCTTCACGTGGAGTCAACCCCATTGCATTGCTACCCCAGATGTGCCAACAAATCTGTAGATATTTTTCAGTCCTGAAATTGTGGTAGAGAAGATAAAACTGAAAGGGTAATATGTCCATTACTTCTGTGCGGTCCTTAATAAATGATGACTTGGAAATCAGTGCAGAGTGCAGCAGTATTAGTGTAATGCTTCACTCTATTTCTGTTCTATTTTATGAATTTGCCAGCAGAGTACAGACAGGGTTAATAATGGTAAACTTAACTTCCTAGCCCCCTCCTTAACAGTCAATGGAGCACTAAATAGGTCTTTCAGAGTTGAAACGGTAGCAGCAATTTAACCCCTTCGTGACTGACGACGTATTGAAAAAAGGGCCTCAGTCATGAAGGGGTTAAAAACATTTTTTTAGAGACCTGTAGGAGAAGTTGATGGAAGTACAACAGCATCTCTTAATCCCAAACCAAAAATGTAATACAACTTGCCAGTTCTTTGATGTCTTGGCTGCTTGTGTCCCCCCCCCC
>NW_017306673.1:107374-122533 GCF_000935625.1 Nanorana parkeri | reverse complement strand
GGTTTTCTGCCATTAACAGGCAACCTGTCCTAAGGTGAGAGCGCTCACTGGCTGTACTGTGTCTGTTTACAAGTAGTGTTTGGACTACAAACCCCTTCCCATCTCCTTGTCTCTATTACATAAGGCACGGGGTTTGTGCAGTTTACAAAAGATGGCTTGGAAAACTGATACTTTTGATACTTGAGTACATAGGAAGTTACAAGGGTGTTGCTTTTCTATCAGGATCCACAAGAAATCTATAATTGTACAAAATGCACTTTGACCGGAAAAGAGAACCAATGCAGCCACCACCTCAAAGGACTTCTAAGCTGCTAAAGGGGACATTTTTTTATTTTGGGTTTAGATTTACTTGCATACTCTGTTCCTATGACACGTACTGTATGTGGGGGTTCTTTCACATGTAATATCTTAATATCTAATAATATCTATAATGCAATATCTTATACATGGTGAAAAATGTGTAGTGACATTCACTTACCACTTCTGCAGATGCCCTGTGAATGGATGTTGTGCATGTTACTCTTCTTTTGGTCCTGAAAATGGCCCTTGCTGCAATAGGTGAAACAAAAAACTGTATTTACCTGAGTTTTAGGGCCGGTTCACACCACAAAGTCCGCATTCCAGTGCGTTCAGCCTCTGGAACGCAAGCCGGCCGGCTCCCTGCGTTTCAGGGCAGGAGGGGGCATCGCGGTGCATTGAAGTGAATGCCACCGCAGACACGCCCACACCTGGAACGCAGGCACATTAGTGCCTGTGTTCCGCTCCAGTGCGATCTGCAAAAATAGTGCAACAGCAAAAAGTTTCCCAGCACACTCACCAGCCAGCATGCAAAAATACTTGTCCACCGCTGAGGTTTAGATACACGTCTTCTGCAGAAAATGTGGAAGCCGCACCAAGGCACCTCTATATAGTGCGGTCCTAACTCTAAACTATGTTTAGACGGATATCTAAACCTCTGTTTTTAAACTTAGCGGTGAGAAGTATTTTTGCATGCTGGCTGGTGAGTGTGCTGGGAAACTTTTTGCTGTTGTACCGTATCAAGCCCTTCCATGTGGACCTTGCTGTAAAGCTGGTAACGAATTGATGAGTGCGTTTGCTATTTGTTTTGCTTGACTGCAAAAAATAGTGCTTGTGGTATTTTTGCAGATCGCACTGGACCTGAACGCAGGCACTGATGTGCCTGCGTTCAGGGTGCCGGCAATCGCACTACGCAGGGCGTGGCTGTGGTGCCATTGACCAATACACCGTCTCCCCCTGCATGCGCGGAGCTGGCCGGTGTGTGCTCCAGAGGCCGAACGCATACTTTGTGGTGTGAACCAGCCCTTGTACTTGTTTTCTTAATTGGTTGATGCATTTTCAAGGACTTTATTCAATTGACAAATGGGGAGAATGTGGGCCAGGCCATCAAAATGCAGCTTGTAGGTCTTTTTTCCTCCTTTGCACCACTGTATTTTGGTGAGGTGGAAAATTCAGTAGTGATTGTAATGATTCCCTTCCTAGTTGAGGAATCCCTCAAACCTGCCAATTATCTAGGAGCTAGCCATGGAAGGAAGATTTCCGGTTTCCTGCCTGTAATTTATTCTTGGTTGGGTGCACTGTGTATCTGAGTGGTAACTAATTTTGGCATGTGGATATAGTCGTTGTTACCATGTTTATTATGCAGAGAGCCAGTTCAGACGACAGCTACTGTGTATCTGATCTAATTACTTGAACTTGTTGCTTGTGGAAGACATTTAATTCTAATGGTCTTGGAAAATGAAATGCATTCCACAAGCAATAAGTCTTGGTAACCAGATCAGGAAGTTTTTCTAATGTTTAGTTTTTGCTATTATATTTTATATAAACCCATTCTCTTTTCTGAATGAAGAGCGGGACAAAGAGAACCGTCATCGAAAACGTAGTCACAGTCGCTCTAGAAGCAGAGACAGAAAACGGCGAAGTCGCAGTAGAGAAAGACGAGGAAGAGAACAGCGCAGTGGATCTAGGGATCGGAGGAGGCGAAGGTAAATGAATGTGATGTAAATGTGTGTAAAATACACCAGGAAAACAATCGGCTCTCCCAATAAAAAAAAATACATTGAGTGGCGATATCCTTTTAATATCCTCCACTGCTTTTGTTTAGTCAATTAATTAAATTACTATTGCCCCTGGTGTTATCTCCTAGCTAGATTTTTTTTTTTTATGACTGACGTTAAACTCAAGCGTTAAATCTTAAAAATGCATTCAAGTAGCTATAATTATTACCAAATATGTATCTTATTCGTGTATCACTTGGCTGTAGATCCTCAAATCATCTCTGAATTGGTGCTGACACTGTCCTTCCTTCTGGAGGGGAGCTACTTTTGTTCCCCATGGTCCCTGTCTGTGTTGTAAAGTAAGCCTTCGTTCCAAGTTCACTCCTGTGATGTACTACAATCTCATGTTTTAGTTTACTAATTTGTATTCAGATTGTAGTTTATCACAGGGCTACAATCTTTGATGGACTACAGATTGTAGTCCTGTAGTCATCAATATACTTCAATATTCATTGAAGTAAATGTCTATGGGGTGTAATAAGTCAGAAGTGATGTGTTGGAGCGGTGACTACTTTACAACACTCCTATCCAGTATAAAGCCATGCGAGGTGACTGTTGCTTTTATGATCAATGCAGCATCATGCTTTTGAAGTAAATATCTATGGGGTGTAATAAGTCAGAAGTGATGAGATTGGAGCGGTGACTAGTTTACAACACGCACACAGGGACCATGGGGAACACAAGTAACAGCCCTCCAGAAGGAAGGACAGTGTCGGTACCAGCTCAGAGATTTGATTATCTACAGCTGAGTGATACACATTGCCTACTTTTTACAAAAAAATTAGTTAAGGTACCTGAAAGCATTTTTAAGATATAGCTCCTGAGTGTAGTATCACTTTAACTGGTGGTATATCATACGTAGTAGTATATACAGCACATGTTCACTATTAATACTACAGTATACACTAGTGTTTTAAATCTACTGTGATTTAGTCATGTATATTTGTGGTTCCTTCTAAAGCATGTGATTTTTTTCTCTATAGATTACTAAATAATACTGTCGTCCCTCCGTCCCCCCCCCTTTCGTTTGGTAGCCGGTCCCCCAGGCATGAAAAGAAAAAGAAGATTCGCAAATATTGGGATGTACCTCCTCCAGGTTTTGAGCATATCACTCCTATCCAGTATAAAGCCATGCAAGGTGACTGTTGCTTTTATGATCAATGCAGCATCATGCTTTTCATGGAAGTAACTATCTAATGGGGTGTAATAAGTCAGTGATGTGTTGATTGTGCTTGTGGTCCCAGGTATCTGCAATCAGCAAGACATCAACAGATCTGGATGGTCAAATAGTGTAGTGATGTCATTGAATTTGTTTTCTTTCTGTACATGTTTAGGCACCAAGACTGATAAAATAAAAAATACCCGTACGAAGTAAATTGTGTTTGGGTTTAACGGGGAAATAAGTTTACTTGTGTGCACACTACAACAATAGTTGCAGCAATTTACACACTAGCAAAAAATTTTAACCTCCGTTTAGCACCTCCTAGCTTTAGAAATGTGTAATCATGGGTTATTTGCCAGCTATTGGTTCTATTGATTATAGATGCATTGTCCAGGCTGTGAAAAAAAAAGTAAAGATGTGACATGTTTGCAAGAATGGATGACCGAAATATTTCAGCAGCTCACAGTGCATGAGCCATATTGTCTTATACAAAAGTGGCCTCTTACCCCAACGTTTGCTGTGCTTGTACTACTGCCGTTTTTATTGTGGTCTGTACAATGCACCTCTGGGGGAAAATGTGGCATCTTGACAGCGCAACAATGCTCCATCAGTGGTGACATGGGGAAATATATGTAAAGGTCAGTTTGGATTCACAGCCAGGGTCTAAGCTTTTCATATCTGCAGAATAAGAGTTTAATTGCAATGTGCTAGAGATAAGCTTGCCTACTTGCATCATGTCACACTGGACAGTCATGTGTCTATAAATAGTTCATGACATTTAATCCACGTGTTCATTCTGTATTTCCTGTGAATACATCTATCAAATGCTCTTTAACTTGAGACATGTATATCATTAATCTACCAACTCTTTATATGATTTGTTATCCTTTTTTGCATTCTATTAGTATTGTGTTTGGCACACAAGCTCATCACAAAGCTCTGTTGCTAAATTAACAGATTATTTTGGCAAACTGCAGCCTTTAACAGGGAAGAGAATTGTATATGGTCTTAAAGAACCAAACACTATGCCCAGTTAGTAATAATGAGCATGGCTTCTACACATAGTGAAGGGTGGGTAGCAGTGCATATGGTTGTGGCTTGCAGCACTTCAGTAAGAGAAGGTGGTATTCAACAAATCTTATTTTCAGGATCTGAGTTTAGCAGTTGTGGTGAAGCTAAAAATTGCTGTTGTACGAATCTCGAACTAAGATTTTTGGAGATGGTCACATCCTGAGTGAAGTAAATTTATATGTAATGTCTTTATTAAACTCAAGTTGTAGCATTTAGCATAATTTGATTATAAATTGATACTCAGCAGGCATGTGTATAAATCGAAGTAAAACTTTAAAGATGTGACTTAGTTGGTGTCATCCTAATGGAGAACCAGAGTCTTTGTACTGTTGTAAGAGGCATGGACACTAGATATTTTTTAGGAATGCTGTGCTACAGTGGCTGCACAAAGATGCTGACCAGGATAGTTATTCACACATTAATTTCTATACCCAAGAACCGTACATCCAGCATTTGAGGCTGTCGGACGGTGTGTACTGTGGTTCCACTTGTGGGCTGATTAATCACAGTATAGTGATGTAGCAGCTGGTGGGAGGAACCCCGTAATGGGAGACAATAGGGCAGGTAGGAGGAAGTGTTGAATAGCCGTGGCCCAGTAACTGCAAGAGCAAAGACTTTACTTGCTGCCCACCGGAATGGTGGGTGGTGGCAGAGTTATTAAAGTGGTAACACATTATGGCAGACTGACCTTGCAGGTTATCTCCAACACTGCAAAATCTGCGCTCTCTGCCATTCCATCTTTTTTAGTTTTCTTCTGGGTTTGGTGTCTTTGGCCTCTTGATTGCTTGGCCTGGGAGTTGCTTTATCTTGGCAAAGAACCTTACCGACGCTGTGTGGCTAAGTGTACAAAATTGCTGACGTACAGAGTCTCTTTCATAAAAATCTTTCTTGCCAGGTTTTTTTTTTTTGTTTAATGTATCATAACTTCTGCTATAGTCGGGACTTGTCTTGCCTGCTGGATTGCTTCTACCTGGTTACAAAAAAATCATTCTAGCACCATTAGTTGACTGCAATGCTAATCACCCAGCACTCTGCTTATGTGATCCAACAGGGCGTATAGGTCCCTGAAGCAGCATTGCCTGGCAGCTTTGTTTCATCATTATGAGGGACTCGTTCGTAAAGAGTGAAAAACTAAAAAAAACTGCTGGTTATAAGCTGGATTCGTGCCTGTCCTGGTGCAGCCCTTAACACAATGCACATTAATGTGCATAGATTAGAAACAGTGTGAATGGGCCCCAGGTTAGTGTTGTTGCCACAGTTAGTGTTAAGGCAAGGGATGACAAAATTTAATGGGTGTCATAATTTATTTAACTGTTGGTTACAATTGTTTGTTCATGTTAAGCTGCATTGTGAACATTGACTGTTTAATTTTTTTAATTTTTTCCCCCCACAAAATAAACAGCTGCTGGTCAGATTCCTGCTACAGCTCTCCTTCCAACAATGACACCTGATGGACTTGCTGTTACACCCACACCTGTGCCTGTTGTGGGAAGCCAGATGACCAGACAGGCCCGTCGACTTTATGTTGGAAATATTCCCTTCGGAATAACAGAGGTACTGAGGCTTACTGCGCTAACACCTATAGTTCCACAAACGTTCCCTTTTATCAGTTTCAATTGGCCTTTTTACTTTAGCTAGCCTTGCGTACAGGCTATCCACTCTTAACATTCCCTGGTGGACCTCTACCAGTACTACATAAACTAATCACTTTTCTGCTCTTTACTGGAGCGGAAAATTGCTACTCAAATGGGTAAGCGCTGCTTGGTTTCGTGGAAGGTGTTTTTAATGGCTGCCTGCACCTACACTATTAGCAGTAGTTTAATAGGTAAAGTATTCCTGCACAAGCTGTTATGTAGCTCTACAAGTCTCCTAGTGGGTTTGTTTTAAAACATCACTTGAGTCGTGAAGGAAAATGAGATCGTCTAATAGATCCTGGATTGGACAGACCAGATCATTTTTCATTATAAGTTGGTATCGACCTGCAGTGAAAAAACTCAAAACATTGATGTAAGTATTTATGAAGAATGTGTAATGTGGTGGGACCCCAAAGGGAATGCGGCTACATTAGTTTGTACATTTTTTTTTTTTTTGTACTAATAGAATAGTACCACTCTTACGGTGCACCTTTTATTTTTGTGGATCTGCAACAGATCTTTTTAATGCCAGTTACATTGTCTAACCATGTACTAAGCATTTGGAAAAATGTTTACGTTCTCTGCAAGAAGGGACTGCTTGCAATTAAGCTAAAGGTTTCCTCGTTTTATTTGCAAAATATGGGTCTCAGTGTTTACTCTTTTTACTTCTGGAAATGGTAACATTATTACAGACTTCAAAGGGAAGATGTACCAAATGGCCCTGCAATCTTGTAATGCCTTTGTTTCAAAGTTTGACCAAATAACGCTGCAGTTAGTTTGGTGTTTGCAGAAATTGGTTGTTAGTTTATAAAACCTTTTTTTCCTTACGCAAACTTTGAATAAAACCCTTTTCTATTTTGAAAAAACAAGATCAAAAAGTTGTTTCCATTTCTTTTTAAAGTGAAAATTGTGGGGCTGAAATCCCTTCGTAGCAATATAAGTTTGCTACCATCATGCAAGGCAAGTAGGACATTCTAGATCTTACAAATGCTATCTACTTTTATTGTCCGCAAATAAATCGGACGACCTATCTTTTATGTTTTTCCCTTACAGGAAGCTATGATGGACTTCTTTAATGCTCAAATGCGCCTAGGTGGATTAACACAAGCACCTGGAAACCCTGTCCTTGCAGTGCAGATCAACCAAGACAAAAACTTTGCTTTCTTGGAGGTAAGTGTCTGCGTCTATACTAAGGGGGGAAAAAAAGTTGCGCTCCCACCCAGAATTGTAAGTGTTAAATTAAAATGTGTCATCTGTTTCTTTTCTGTGCAGTTCCGATCTGTTGATGAGACCACACAGGCAATGGCATTCGACGGCATAATTTTCCAAGGCCAGTCATTAAAGATCCGCCGTCCCCATGATTACCAACCTTTGCCTGGCATGTCTGAAAATCCGTCTGTGTATGTGCCAGGTAAGACTTGGTGTTGCTTGTCTGTAATAAAAATCTTGTACTAGTGTGAACATTTGTTACATCTCAATTTCCCCATTTTTAATCTGTTAAACTTCAGTTTGCTTTAGCACAGTACTTCTGTAGCAGTCAATGATCATTTGGTTAATTTTTAGGCATTGAGCAATAACAGTGTTTATTTTCTGCCAGAGCACAGGGAATATTTTATTACAGAGTTTGCAGTTCCTTCCAGGACTTCTGAACTGACAAAAGCCATAGCTGGAAAATGTCCTTTGTGTAAAAGAGAATGGATCTTGCGCCATATTAAGTGGGTTTTTTCTCTCCAAATATCATTCCTTTTTTAACAGGGGTGGTATCCACCGTTGTTCCAGACTCTGCACACAAGCTATTCATTGGAGGTTTACCCAACTATCTGAATGATGACCAGGTAACCATGGCGTCATTAAGCCTATGGGTTGGTAATTTCAGGCTTACTTATTTGTTGTTTTTCATACGTGGGAATGTTTTGAATTTGGCGGCCTTTTCCCAATCACTGTGGTCCAGATCTGAAGGTGACCACTTTAATGATAAGTGTTCCATCTCATCTGACTTCTCTATTGGCTTGCTATTATAGAAGTCATAAAGCAGAATGGACACAACTCCACAGGAGTTACCTGCATAACTAGTAAACAGTAGCAATATGCCACATTTTATGTACTGTTTCTACTGTTTGTTAAGGGTTTGGGTTTCCAGTGCAAAAAGGGGCACTTCATTTCCAAATTTTTTTGGGTGGGTGTGTAAACTAATGATTTATTTTTGCAGCAAAGTATTTAAAATGTGCATTTAATAAGGCTCCGTTCACATATTAGAAGTTTTTGCACTAAAAATATTTCCAATGTGTTCATAAAACGTGGTGGCCCCCTTAGTATGAAAACGCATGCAAAAAAGTCCAGGCGCGGTTTACTGGGCGGATTCCTTACGGTTCTGCTATTATCGCAAACGCGCGGAATCTGTATGCATATTTGCGCTTTTTCATGCCACGTGGAAAATGCTACTGCTATATGTGAATGGAGCCTAAGATGTAGCTAGTTACAAAATGTAAGTGTATTTTAACTCCAATCTTTTTCTCAGTATGTCATCAGGTCTCACTGTATACAGTTGCCTTTAGAAAATCGTTTTTGTGGATCTTTTGCAGAGTTTCTTACCTGGAGATCCTGCCAGTAACAGCACTTCCTATTGTGGGCTGACAGTGCTAAGCCGCTGTTGCCAGGCTTCTGTGTAGAAGCCTTTGGTTAGCTGTAAGGTGGTCTGTTAGACAGCCTCACCTCCAACTGAACGATTGCAAGCTGGTAGGATATCCAGGTAAAAAAATATTTGCACCATCTTCCCAAGAAAGGTCTGCTTAATAAGGTTATACAGTGATGCATGATTCCAAACCTACTGGAAAATAGATTTAGTATTATCATGCACTTTAATGGCTCTGGTCATTTCCCAGTCCACCATGCAGTAGTAATATTAGCCACAACATGCAGTAGTAATATTAGCCATATACACGTGCTGCTTGTTTACCAATGGGATGTCCGTGTCTCTTGTAAGCAATGTTTGCAGAATTGTATATATTTTTTTCTGATGCCTACCATTTAACACTTCCTAACTTGCTTCTAGCACTAAGTATTTTATTATAGTATAATTCATAGAGCCAGCTTTGAGCACTCATATAATACAAGTTATTCAGGTCTGAGCAGAATGGGGACGGTTTGTCCTTGATCTGCTTGGATAGAGTGCGGGAGGGGCATCAGTGGTCTAATAGACCCCTGATGCCTCCATAAAGGGCATCTGTCACTTCATATATGCTATCACATGGGGAGCTTATCATACCTTTGTGATAGCAATAGTTAAGTGGAAAAAACATAACTTTTTTGGGTTTAAAAAAAAAATTTAAGTATAAGCCCCCCACGCACATATGAACAGAAAAATAGGCTTTGGGTGTGCATGAATACAAAAACAATTGCGCCACACTTGAGTATCCCTGCACACATCGGAGTGAGAGGAATAATTCCAGGGCCATCTACAATTAACTCTTAATTTGATGAGCTGTAGAGGTTTTTTGACTTATTTGGTGTCTGTTTACTTGACACAGCTCTTATCTGTAAAGAAAATTTTAAAAATTCTATTTTTTGGGTTCACAAAGTGCATTTTCATGTGAAAAATGAAGAGAAGAAAAAAAGTTCCAGCAGAAATAAGTTACCTGCGCCCAGATAATGCACACAAGCGGTAAAATAGGATTTGTGTACTCTCCATAAAATCCCTTTCTTGGAGGTCATTGAGTTATATGAAATCTAATTTTTGGGTTATACTGCCGTCTGCAGAAGGATTAGACGTTGGCAAACAAACTGAAGGCTAGCCTTGGATAACCTCTCACTCTACCAGCATTCCGTTTTGTAGCAAAGCAGAACTGAGAGCATAATCTTTAACAGAAGGGTGGGGCTTTTGTCCCTCAACAGACTGCAAAAAGAGTATTTTACAGTACATAAAGAAAATTGGAGTTTTGTGCTCACTGTAAAATACTTTTTTTGCAGTCAGTTGAGGGACACGGCTAGTATATCCTTCAGGACGTCTAAATTCAGTCCAACTGATGGACAGACAGTTTTATCCTGGGCTGGGTACAGCAAACAAATGTGGACAGGTCCAGGAAAAACAGGGGACTGCCTGCAGTTTGAAGAGCTGCTTAAAGTACCGTATACCCAAAACTAGCAGCATATATGAGCTTCACCATCCAGCTGCTAGAACTTAAGGACACTACAAGACGAGCAGGTGGCCGGCTCACAAATCAGAAAACCCTAGCCAGAGAAATGGGAGATGAAAGGCAGAGACTAGGTTGGGTAAGAAGTTCTAGGTCTCAACACCACCTTGTCCCTATCTAGCAGATTCCTGACAGAATAAGGCTGCCATTTCAGTCACCTTACAAAGCTAATGGCTGCAGGGAATAGCTTTTTGTGGGTGAGAGTAGAAAGTATCATCTCTGTAATGGGTTATGACCATTTTTTTTTGGAGTGCAGATAAAACCAGCTTCAGATGCCATGACGAGGAAATAAACATGGAGAGCTACATGGGAAAACTTCCCTGTACAAAAGTCTAAATGCGTAAGGATCCAATGGTTTCTGAAACAAGACAGCAAGAGCAGAAACCTTACGTTTGATAGTGCTGACAGCCCAACACCAGTCCAGACCCAACTATAGGAAAGAGAATTTGTCCCACAGTAGGTTTACTAAGATGGAAGCCCTGATACTCTCACCAGGGAAGTATGCCTGATTGACCCGGTGGGGGGTGGGAGGGAGTAGCCTGCCTTGCTTTTTAAAATCGTTCGTTCCAAATTCAGAAAAGTTTCTGCTAACACCTAGGCATCAGCAGGATGGCAAATCTGTGTTGTCTGTCTCAAGATCGGAGCCCACAGTGTGTCCACTAGGAGTCTTATCTGGTTGGAGTACTGCATCTGCCTGGGTCAATCCAAAGCACAGTATCGCCAGAATTCCTCAATCTTGATCTGCGCAACAAGACATAGGTCCTGGTGGAGGAAAGGCCTAAAAATCAAGGTGTACTGATTCCATGGGGCTTTCAGGGCATCCTTTTCTTAAGATGCCTTACAATTATCTGCAGATTTTTGTCTGCAATCGCATTTCCGTCCAAAAATCTGCCAGTTGATGTGAAGTGCACGACCACAATTACTGTAAAACTGGCAGATTTTTGCCTTTCAAGCAGGCTAGAAAATTTTGTCTAGTTGGATGAAAATCGACGGGTTAGTGACGTTTTTGTACAACAAAAAATCTCAAGATGAAAACTGCACATGCTCATACAAATCTGTTCTTTCGATCGAAAATCGGCCAGTTAGTGGTGCTGACGAACATTAATTTCTCACTACATTGGTCTGTGCATGATGGGCTGTTTGAACGAGGGTGAGACGTCTGGACAAAAAAATGTTGTACAATGGTTGTAAGGTGTATGGCTACCTTTTTTTAGGCTAGAGGATTTCTGTACCTGTAGACAAATCTGTCCAGTTTCTACCTGCCAATTTTATACACCTGATATGTAAACAGCTGACATGGCTGGAAGATTACGTTCCGCTCTACCACTCTTGCCTTAGCGTGACTTCTGGTTCCTCCCTGACGGTTGATGTTTGCCACTACTGTGGTCTCTGACTGGACTATCCTAATGGAGGGTCATCAAATTCAATTTTGCAGATATGGCCCAATTTTCTGAGGTTCAGACTTGCTCAGGAGACAAGATTCATCTAAGTTTCCTGCTTTTGAAAGGCTACTCCGGACTCCTCCCTGCTTAACAGACTGGCATCTGTTGTGCTGATTTTTCAGAAGATGGAATGAAGGCCTTGCCAGATTACTTGGCTACCAAGACGGTGACAACCTGGTCCTTGGTGCCAACAGGTCTGTCCAGGGACTGGGCTGACTTGTCAGATGACGGAACGTTGTGTGTAGAGGTCTGGAGGGAAACTGGGCAAATGAGACTGCTTGCCAAGTCATGGGTTTGATGGTAGCCTTGTACAAGGCATAGTTGCGATAACTTCTAGACTGGAGAGCACAAACCTGGGATTGGAGAGTTTGACGTTTCTTCTGAGAGACCAACTGAGCTGTGACTAGGACTGGACACTAGATACTCCAAATTGTGGATTGGTTCCAACAACAATTTCTGAAGCTCAACATCCAACTAAGTCCTTGTAATATCTGGATGGTCAAGGCCACATTGTATGACAGCACTGACTTCCCCCTCAGCAGGAGGTCTTCTAAGTGTCCTACAGAGGAAGTCACAAGAACGTAGCAGGGCTAGTACAGAGGTCACCAACTTGGTGAACACCCGAAGAGCATATGAATGGCAGGGCTTCAAACGGAGTGCAGGAAACTGTAAAGATGGAGACCTTAATGTACGCATAATTGGATGTCCACAGAGGTCAGTCTCCCTGGTGAAGGAAGGCAATGATGGACCTGGTGGATTCCATGTAAAATTTCTCAACCTGAATGCAGGCAATCTGTGCTTTGAGATCCAAGATGGGGCTGATGCCCCATCTTAGATCTCAAATCTTTGGTTTTGGGAATACTGAACAGGTTGGAGTAAAACCTCTGAAACTGTTCTGCCACAGGCATTGGGACAATGTCATTTTGATCCAAAAGACTCCATGAAGATCTGCAAATTTGTGCAGCGGTAAAGGAAGATTTGGAGGTAAGAAACCAAGGGTGAAGGAATTGAGACTAGCTTGTAGCCCCTGGGAATCACCCATGCACCTAAGCATCTGGGATGCAAGCTGTCCAAGTGTTTGCAAAGGTAAGCAAGTGTCCCTTAACTTTGGAAAGTGGGGGGGGGGGGGGGGAGTTTACCTTCATACAGAGAAAAGTTTGACTGGCTTTGAGCCTCAGGCCCTTCGGGCGGACTGAAGGCCAAGTTAAGTAGGTCTGGACATGGGTTTTTCAGGAATGGTGTTGCAAACTATTTTTCTTACCGTCCAACCAGGAATAAATCTTCCGAATCTATGCTCTGGCCTTAGATTGCCAAAGGATGGGCGGATTCTAGCTGACCATCACAACTGACATCTCCGCAAGGGCATAGTCCTCCTAATATATTTTGTATTTCCCATAACGTCTTCCAGGACAGCATCACGAGATGGAATCTCCTCATGCTGTCCTGGAAGACTAATGGAAATAGAGTTACCGGTAAGCCCTAACTCTGAATTTTTATTAATGGCGTTTAGACCAGTTGGCCATAGTTTGCAACGATGGGGTGCAGGGCCTGCCAGTAAGCAGAGTTCTGCAGAGGGTTTAGTCATAGTTTTAGTTCTTTAAAGAAAGGTGCATTCTCTGCCAGTATGCCAGTACGCCGGTTTAGGCAGGACACTGCTGGACCCTCATTTGGGGGGTAAACCACTTGGTACAAAATCTTCCCCAAATGTTCTTTTGTGGCCTTTTAGGGCTTTAAAAGAAACGGCACTGGTAGAAGCAACAGGCTGATCCTCTCATTTGAGTGGCTCACTACATTGATAAGGGGAAAAACAGTCTTCTAACCTTTTTGTAGTTATAGCAGTAGACGGTGACTCCTCAGGGGCAAGCCTATTGCTCAAACTGGAAAGAGTTTAGAGTCTCTTCAGCTGATGGCTCAGAAGCTGCCAAGTAGGTAAATCATACATTTTGCAGCTGAGTGGAGGTAAGACGGTCTAAATGTTGCGTACATGGCCATAGCCTCAAGTACCCAATTAAAACTGGGACCGAATGTAGTAGATGATGGCTTCATTCTTAAGGGCACACAGAGACCTAAGTAAAAGTTGCTCCTGATGCTTGGCTCAACCAGTCTACTATCTTTAGAAGCAGCACAGTTACTGAGGCAATGGTAGTGGCTCTGGACCTGGAAAGCGCTTTGTGGCTAACTTTTACTAGAATAGAGTTTGAGAATCGCCCTAAGTGGAACCCGGTGCCCAAAGGTCACTTCCAAGCTATCCCCGCTGTGTCCAGCTGAGGTGCTCCAGTACTTAGGCAGAGGACGGCTGCATCGACAAGCTGCAGTTGGGAGTTGCTCGCTCTAGCAGTGATTTGTGGAGTCTTGATGAAAGAAAAAGTAACGTACTAGCAAAAATGAAGGCACCAAAGATGCCCGTCCTCCTAAGGCGATGGCAAAACTGAGGCATGCTTGTAGTTGGAGTGGTTATTCTTAGGTTAGACTTCCTGCATCTCTCAATGGACAAGAAATAAAAACACTTTAGAACAAGCCTTCATTAATCTGAGGGGAATTTATCAAAACGGGAGCTTTCCTCATTGGGCAACTGCCATCAAGAAACTGATATACCAAGGCTACATACCTGCACCTCAATTTTGCAACTTCTCTCTTTTGGTGTATGTAAACCTAAATGGTTTTACTAACTTTGATAGGATAGGGAAATGTTGGGCTACATTTACACTAGGTGTGAATGTGCGTTTAGTGATTCCTGCCACCCATTCAAGTTAACAATTGGGTGACAGCGGCTGCATTTGAAGTTGGCATGCCGCCAGCACTCCGCATGTAACTGTGATACAATTGCATGCAGTTAGGAGTAGATCACTATCCCTGGATGCATAACGCAGGTTTGCAAAAGGGTTGCGTTAACTTTCTAGATATGATTTTCTGTAGTCTATGAATTTTTTATTTTTTCCTTTGTTGCTCTTGCATCTTGAAATCAGAACATGAAGCTTTGTCACTTTGGGAAAAGGTCATTTTTGCATTATGAATGTAAAAGATATTTGAGCTAGGCGTTTTTCTTTCTCGCTTTTAATCCTTTAAATACATTCATGGGATTTCTCTACTGGACGTATACATCTTTTTGTGGTCTTGTAGACTCATTTGTCTCAGAAGCATTTTTCTCCACTTTCATTTAGCCGGTTTGGTAGTATTCTTTACCCCCTTAGCAGGTGCCTAATGTTTACTGTGTGTATATATATAATGCATTTATACCTGAATGTAAACGATGGGCCTTTACCATTCGTATACAAGTTTTTTTTTTTTGTTTCAGGATTTTCAGTTTTACTTTAATACAGGTTTTGTGCTTAAAATTTTTAAAGTGTACCTATATTGGGAATGGGGGGAGGTCATCAGTTAAACCTAGTGCTGAATGGGCACTGCCAAGTTCCAGAACTTCTGGTATTGGTGAAGTGCTAATTCCAACTGTCTGACATTCTGTACTTAGGCTTTTACAAAAAGTAGATGTGTGCTCTCTAATTGGTTTTGTTTGGAATTGCAATTGGTGTGTCTTTTTGAACCAGTACAAATTATTATTTTTTTTTTTTCTCCTGTACAGTTTAC